>NC_056743.1:1954882189-1954929689 GCF_019279795.1 Protopterus annectens | reverse complement strand
CTCTTTCTCCTGATCCACAGTAAGACTCCCCATTGGCACAGCTACAGAGTTGAGATCTCAGCTGAGTGGCCAAGCCAAGACCTCCAGCACCCTGTCTGTCCAACCAGTGCTTCATGGCCCTACCCAAGTAGCTCACACACACACTCTTTGAGGTTTGATTTATATGCACACACATACCTGGGAAAGTCTGGCACAGCTGTACTAGCTATGCCCCCTTTTACCCAGACTATAAGGTAGTTATCACTGCCACCAGCCAGCTCCTTATCAGCTGCTTTAAGGCCCTTAACCAAGTGTGTCCAATCTTATTGTGTAATATTAATATTAATACAAATGGTAGTTTGACCAAGAGCAAGGCTATTAGGAGTGGCCCACAGTGTCACTAAATAAATATGCAAGTACTCTCAGAGCTTAAATATCTGTGTACAGATCAGTCACAATGAAAGCTTTCAATATATTTAATAATAAATAATAAAAGAACAAGACAATACTAAATATATATTTACAGTGACATCAGAGTTAAAAATCACAGGAAGTATTTAAAACAACATTGCAGGATGATCTCACATAAATAAAGAATAACATCTAAACTATGCTTCACTATACTCCTGACTAAATCTAAGAGAGTTATTATACCCTAGTTAACTTACTTAAGAGCAAGGCAGATGTGCTGAATGGATCTTGTTGATGTCAGGTTAAAGACAGAATACAGAATGCTGTGTCTCTCTAAGAGACCTCTCAAATTAATATTGCAAATATTACTGCTGGAATGGCTTGCAGAATTACATAATTTCTTGTCATCTGACTCTATCCCAGGTGAAACTCCCACTGCTGAATCTGGCAGTATTTAGCATCTACCTGTGAAAATACATAAACCTCAGATCTTTGGCAGATGCTGGAAGTCATAAAAGAATAAAACACTTCCAAGACAATACAGAAAGTTCCATAGTATACACATTCTGTCTCTTGCTGTCATAAAGTAATTTAATTTCAGCTATTTTTCTAAAGTTTTGCTGGACTGAAGTTAACCTCCTGTGTTCCAGTTTCCATTATTAAAATATATACATTTAAACAGTTACAATAGTGTGTGTACATTTCTGTTCTCTTCCAGCAGGGCACACTGTGGATATATCTTTAGGTTCAGTACTTTATAAAACACTTTTTCAACACACACCTCCGTACCAGCAGTTTGATATACACCTGACATGCAGTTCTAATGCATTTGTAACACAAGCATCTTATATAGACCAAGTTAATATTCACAAATGACATATTATTATTTGCAAAATTTCAAATAGCTGTGCTGGCAGTATCTCCCTTTGTCACAAGGACATACAGGACAAAACTGTAAGGCTATTTCTAGAAAAATATTAAGAATTTGGACACTTCTGGTTTGACTGTATGATATTATAAAAGGAAAAAGTAGATGAAGAGGAAAGCTAAGAAAAGACAAACAGATAATACTACTTCAGAAGATGTCCAAAGAGAAGGTGGTGTGGGGAAAGGGATACTGAAGCAGGGTTAATCAGTCTAGAGAGTTTATCTAAACAAGCTTATCTTGGTTTGTGATTTACTGTGGAGTTGACTGGTAACAGAAGTTTTATTTGAATTTATATTTTATTCTTTACCACTGTTTTTCACTGTTTATAGGAAGGAAGTGATAGCTTGTAGACAAGAAGATTTACTTTGATTTATATTTTGTTGTTTTTACCTTTAATTTTCACTGTTGGTTGTTAGAAAGGGATAGGTTTTAGACAAGTAAGCTCTAGCTATCCCAAGGGGCCTAGTCAGCTATAAAGTCCCAGAGAATGCAGACAGGACAATCCAGAGCTTATCTAAAAAGTCCTATCTTAGTTTGTGATTTGCTGATCTTTACTGTTAAAAAGAAGAGCGACTGTGAGCGATACTGAGTGACGTAAAGGAATTACAACTTTTGTCTGACTTTCAGAACTTGTACAGTCAGAACAACAACTTTACGTACTTTAGTATTTAGTTGTATATTGC
This sequence comes from Protopterus annectens, assembly GCF_019279795.1. Classification (NCBI taxonomy): domain Eukaryota; kingdom Metazoa; phylum Chordata; order Ceratodontiformes; family Protopteridae; genus Protopterus; species Protopterus annectens. The sequence continues at coordinate 1,954,927,688 of NC_056743.1, read as the reverse complement.
TTGTGTGATTTTTCTCATAGAAGTTGATTTAAGTTCTCTTTGAATTCTGTGGTTACTGATTTTGATTATCCTTTTCGTTTATAATTTTTATTTGTTTAAATCTAAATATGGATTCCCTTAAATGAGTATGCCATTAATGATTTGCTAAAGCACAAATATCTTGTAGAGTGTAATAAATGCTATGCATATTTAAAGGTAACCCCTGATAACACTGGTGATCTGTGTTCCTCGTGTCAAAAGTTGGATGATTTGCTTACCGTTATTAGAAGTAAATCTAGACTTAGTGATGATGATTGCATTTGTGCAATTAGCACGGCTTGGAGAAGTGTGGTTATATATATTAATGACTGGACTGGTGAGATAAATAATGTTAGGCAAAGAGCAAATCAAACACGTTTAGGAAATGATGTGTCTATTGTCTGTAAAAATCATGTAACTCTTATAAACAAGACAATGCCCCTGACAACTGTGGAATTCTGGATGCAAGTATTCAGCAATCCGAGGATTCAGAGTGTTTAGAAGGAAACAAAAAAAAAGAAGGAAGTTTACAGAAAATAACAAGGCAGAAAAAGAAATTGATAAATGTCTGTAAAATAAAGAGAATATATATTAAAAAAGACCCTGCTTTGTAATGTAACACACAGATTACAGGGAATGGTAACATTTTTCTTTCAGAAAACCTTCCGTCTGCAGAAAAAAGGTATAATTTTTCCAAAAGAGAAGGTAGAAAAAAACAGGCAAGAGGCAGGTGAAAAGGAAGAAATCAAAATTGAACGTGAAAGGACTGAAGAACGTTACTGTAAGAAAAAAGAAGAGAAAGACAGATGTCGACTACACGACTCAAGCTGTGGATGTACAACACCAGCTGGATGAGAATTGTATGCTTGCAAATTTGCTACACAATGAATACAGTGGGATTAATAAGATTAATGGTGATGAAGATCATTCCTTTGTAACAATTGATAGAGGAGATATTACTGTATTAGAAGTTAAAGAGTCTTCTGATCTGGTCAGAAAAGATATTCTTGTAATTGGAGATTTAATTAGAGGAATTGATACTTACATTTGCAGAGACGATGATGAACATCGAATAGTGTTAATGCTTGTCAGGAGCAAAAATAGAAGATGTGAGATAAGCCTTGGAATGCCTTAATGTAAGGAAGTACAGATCTGTTTTTATTCATGTTGGTAAAATAATCTCATCTGCAAGGACTTTCTGACTGTTAGTAGGGAACTTAAAGGCCTCTTAGATAGTATAGGTTGTACTCAAGGGAGCCCGCAGGATTTTTTGCAGGGGGGGGGTGCAAACCCAAGCCCTGCCCATGCCACCCCCCACCCCCTCTGATGTCCATGCCCACTAAGCCCCACCCACGCAGCCATTCCAGTGTCCCATTACTTGGCTATTTCTCCCCATTTGTCATAGACACTGTTCAAATGTCTCAATGTGCATACTGTTTTATGCTTTACTTCTACAATGATTACAGATATTTGGATTTCATTTACAACTTTTATTTCAAATTTTATAGCACAAACACTGATAGACATTTACTAAACCTAAACAAAGCAATCACAATGAAAACAGACTTAGCATTAAAACTTCTCTACCTTTGAAACCCACATTCACTGAAACAACGTTGAAACCTGCATTCAAAGAAAATGCATCTGGCCAGTGGCAGGGTAAGTTTAACTTTGGGCTGTTTTCAAATCATAGGCTCCTTGCATACATTTTTAGAATCATGGAAACGTTATTTGATTCACCTTCCTGACTGTATTAATTATACTATATAATAATTGAATTATATCCCTTCTATAATACAGCACCACTTGTTAGAGCATGTTTTAAATTTATAGTTCTGAACATTTTTCCTTTAAACAATGAAACAAATCATATGAACCAATAATGACAACCTGCCCAATTCAGAACATTTCAACCATAAAGGGCCACTCTACTCAAACTTCTGTCATACAATCCACCAATATCAATCAATATGCAGAATCTTTGCAGAAGTAAAAGTCATCTGAATAATTCCACATTAAAGAGATCTGAAACCAGTGAAGAGGTTGTTGCTAGAAAACAACTTTATATTTCAGTGTTTAATTTATAAATTCAATGACTGCTGCCCTTGAAGAATAAATTGCCTACGTTATATTAAAAAAATGGTAAGCTGGTATATTGCAATAGGGAATGGGTGGCAAGCTGAAAAACAAGTTCATAGTTATTAGGCATCTCATCCAAAGGAGGACATACTCAGGACTGTAGCACTCCACCTCCTTAAAATACAAATCTACCTGTTGTGGGAGTAGAACCTATAGCCTTCTGTATCAAGATGCAAGTATGCTACCTGCTGTACTGCTTTAAAAATTCTATACCACAACAGTGATACCATTTGCTAAACAAAACAGTTGCACATTTTAAGTAGGCTTAGCATGAGCAGCAGTAAATTTCTCTTCCCTTGAAGCTCACAATTCCTTGAAAATGCACTTTAAAATAAAATCCACCTGCGAACTCTAACTAGGGCATTTCACTCTCTCTCTCACACACACCTCAACCTCTTAGTGCAAGAAATCTGGACAAAGCCTAAAATAAATAGGAACAGATTATAAATATTGCTGTCATGAACTTAGAACATTGCTAGAATCTGCACCTGCTTCTGACAAAGTACCTTCTTGATGACACACAGGACAAATATATATTTGTGCAGTTATTCAAACCCAGACTGTTTTTAAAATAAAAAGTCACTTACTACCAATGGACAAATTACCCTACCAAAGAAAAATAAGTAGTAGATCAATAACTACAAATAGGTCTAATTAAAGAGCTGAATAATATTACCTATGTACTTTCCTCGCAGTGCGACTCAGCGTCTTAACTACCACAGTTTGTGCCAAACCTGAAGTGCTGAGAGCTAAACAGAATAATGGAATCACTAGCGATAATTGAAAATAGTTTAGAACATTACTTTGCTAAAATATTATGAAAACAGCATGAGCTACAGAATTTCCTGGGAAGAAACTGAAATGCAAAGTAACATTAGTCAACCATTTCAGTTACAGCCCCGTGGGTGCTTTATGTAATGAAATAAGTACTTTGCCTGCAATTTCATAACATACACTTTTAGATACCTACTGTACTACTATGTATACTAGGTGTGCCCCTTCAAAGAAATGTCCCTGAAGTACAGATACATAATCTCACAAAAAATAAAATGAATGGTTTAGATACCTACTGATAAAGAATGAAGCACTTCAGCTGAGACTTGCACTCTGATCCTTTACCTGAGTCTACAAGATACTTGTATACAAAAATACCAGCTGCATTATTAAAAGAACTAGAATATAAATATACTTCTATCACCTTAATCCTTCCCAGCATGAGATCATTGACTACAAAAGTAATTACATATTACATATGAATATGTGCTGTCTTCATTTATTGAGAGTTCGTAAAAACACCTCTGAGAAATCATTCAGTACTATTGCTTGAAAGTGAACCCATCCATTTCAGAATATCATGTTTTCCCATTATTGGCTATGAAACTGAAGAGACTAGATAAAATATTTCCTAGAACAAAACAGTGGCCACACAAATAATTTTGCATTAAAATACATAGGAATATGATACACATATACCATGGAGTGTGTAGAAAGAATTAAGTGCTTCAGCCAATAATTGAATCCTGGACATTCAGAATGAGTAATTGGGACATAAACAGTTTGACTGAACTTTTTGCTTTTATTTCCTATCATCCTCAAAAAAAAAAAAAAAAAAAAAAAAAAAAAAACAATTCTTAAGAGATAAATCCATATAATCCAAAATTCCAAAAATGCAAGTATAAAGATATCAGGAACCACGCATGGAGTAACACAAGTTTATTTAACAATGCTAGTATACACTTTCAGTGCTTCCTCGGGTAATATTGCCTGATGAAGCATTGAATGGAAAAGTGTATCCTAGTGTTGTGTAAATAAACTTATCTTGTTTCACTCGTGAGTAGTTCCTAATATCTTTATACATATTTACTCCCCATCATACCTGAGAATGACTTCTCCTAGCAAACAAGTTAACAAACAAATATGTATCTCTATATCTATCTCTCTATCTATAGTGTATATATATATATATATATATATATATATATATGTGTGTGTGTGTGTGTGTGTGTGTGTGTGTGTGTGTGTGTGTGTGTGTGTCCCCGTGTGTGTAGATGTATGTAAAGTCCTGACCACATCATGCATACTCATAGTTTTTTTCCAAAACATTTCTCCAGTTCCAGGGTTGATTCTTTGAGTCTTGTACCTTTTTGTTTCTTTTTTATTTCTTTTTTTCATATCTTGTTCTGGCAGCACTCTTACTATTCCCCTTTTATTAGCTGTCAGTGCTTCTATCTGCTATGAGACTGCATGCCTCCTCGATCTCCAGTGCATGAAAAAGAGAAGAACATGCTAGCACAGTAATCTTCTGATGGTATAAGAGACCTTTACCTTGTGACCTATCCATATATATAAAAAAAAAAAACAGTTTCCCCAGTGCATGGCCCTTAATGACATTCATGTGTCCGTACGGCAGAGTACTTACTACTCCTCTGTGCAGATAACCTGTCTGCAGTCTTCCCTTCTTTGCCTGCCCATTAAAGAGTTCCAGGTAACAGATAAATAATCTACAATGCTGGATAAACTCTACTATACCAATATTTGGCTTACTAGTTTATAAGACTGAATCCTGTAAAATCAAAATTTCAAATCATTAACACATAACATACTCATTAACAGATACTTAACTCTTTCCTGATCACTCTATGTGAATTTACTATACTATTCTGTAACTGAGTGTACATTACTTAATGTTAACCAATAAAAAAATTAAATAAAAATACAGTATGACAGGGGAAGAAGATAATATTTTATGATTTGTAAACTGCTCATAACTTGTCACAATCCTTGAAGTGTATAAAACACCTCTTTCTAACCTTTAGACTCCAGAAAACAGCTTTTCTCGATAAGCAGCAACAAAGACTCCAGCATATAATAAAAATGCATACACACCAGAACATAACAGTTAAACATACTGCGCATGTCTCTCTGCATATCTGTAAATTAGTAAGTCATGTCTTTTTAAACCTGTAGTAAATGTTATGTTCTCCATGACAAAAATTACTAAGGGACACAGTATACAGATAATAAGGCATGACAAGGTACTGGGATTTACCACTACACCAAAATGACTATGTTGTCAAGGGAAAGAAATCATCCAATAGTCACCATCAAAGGATAAATGTCTAACTATAAATCTAGTTATGCAAAATTTAATCAATGCTTAGTGCTGACTTTGTGTTATTCTGTTGCTAGCAATGCCAAACCCACGTGCAACTGTTTTATAAGGTTTTCGTCTAAAATGTTTTGCACAGGAAAATTGTTTTGAACGATACACAGATGAACAAATAGTTCTTAGAGAAGTGTGAAATGTTCTTTTGCTCTTCTTTGACACTTGTAATTTTCACTGCATGTGGTACCTATTTTGATGCAAGGATTCTAACAGTCAAGATTCAGATGCATGTTCTGCAGAGCTCCGCAGTTCTGGCAATAAAAAATCTTAGTCCAAGAGGTCATATTGATGCTTTCCTGGTCTTTTAAGTGTTACTTTTTAATTTTAAATAAAGCTGTCTTCTCAGCTATAACATTTCTGAACAACAAATCTCCACAAAAAGACTAAATGATATGGTAACTCTGTTAGTCTGTAATACATGTAATGCTTCAGAAACTAGAAAGACTGCTGGTGAACTGTAATACAAGTGGCCAGACTAACAAGTGCTGTACTTGTTTGAAGCTGGGGTTCCCTAGTATGTGGACAAGTGAACAAGAAAAATAAAAAGGCATGAGGATGTCCAGTCTAAAGTTACATTGATTCTCTAGTGCGTTTGGACAGCCACACAAAGTGTGGACATTACAGCATGTGTATAAACCTGTTAGAAGAACTGACAACAACTATTTAACAGTTTCTAAAGTATCCTCTTTGCCTAACCAAACATAATCCACATAACCTTTTAGCCTCTTTTTTAAAGAGGAGGAGAAGGCTTGGCTTTTTTGTCTTCTGCTATTGATTAAGGTTACAAATTCAGAAGCTTCATCAGAGGTTTTCTGCAAAAAAGAGTTACAGTGACATGACCTGTCAATATTTCTTACTAATATCATATTCATTGGAGTCTTGTACCAGTGTAGTCCTGCTGGCTATTACTGTTCTGTGGGGAGCTGACTGCATAACCCTGCCTAGGATAAACAGCCCTGTTTGAGTAGGAACTACTTCTTACACACTTAAAACACACATACACACACCCCTACCTTTACTTACCTGCTTCTTACATACACGCATGCACACTCCTACCTACTTTTTACATCCACATACTCCTACCTACCTATTTCTTACACACACACACACACACACACACACACACACACACACACACACACACACACACACACACACACACACACACACATACATCCTAGACTCCTACTGAAACATTTAAACTATTATTTATGTTTAATGCACTGCTGTTTAGATCAGCACCTTTGCTCTACATCACAAGGTTGCCTCTGTGGATTACCTTTACTGCTGTTTATACCTGTAGACCACCCACTAGGAATGTTCTTACCTTTAGGAAAAGTAATTTCTCATTTACATCCTAATTATGGAAATAAACATTCCCCGTGTTTGCCTACACAATATTTCAAAGGTGCCACATCCAGTTTCCTCGGCTGTGTTGCCCTCTGTCAGTAACTAAGTGGATCCTAAATTTAAAAAGGTCGCTAAACGTCTGCTCTTTACATTTTGGTCGACTTGACCTTTCTTCTTTGTTTCTTAGTTTAAGAGGAAACACGAAAATGCTCCCAGCCTAGATGTGGATAATTAAAGTTAGCAAACAACATTACTGGATCACTTTTGGACAGGTTTGCAGGGAAGTAAATTCGTAATCTTTATACCTCACATCTGCTAGCATCTCGCAGCTCTCTAAAATGCACAAGGCATAACTCAAGAGCTTCAGGGATGCTCAAGCTGATTGTGGCTTTCCTAAATCAACAATGAGCAAACACTTAAGACAAGAAAAAGATATAGAAGTTGTGGATCTCTTCCAGGATCCACCATGCTGTGATCATTACTGAATCACTAAAGGGAATCATACTTCTTCACAAGATCTGTAAATCAGCTCTGTTGGCAGGCCATAACCAGTGTCCCTGAAAGATGAGACATTGCTTGAATGATATAACTACAGAATTGCTATGGAGCACAGCAGCTGGGATTTGATATGTACAATGCTTCTGCTTGTACATTACAAATGGGTGTTGACTTTAGAACAGCTGAATGATTCTGAAAGTAAAACACTGCATACAGTAAGAGGACACTAGATAAACCCATAATGCTATATCATCTCTCTGTCTAATGTACACTCAAGCTGGTGTTCAGTTACGAACATATAAAATATTAACCAGAACATTTTAATCCTGGACTGAACTTATGCTTATCAATGCCCTCAGCCCCATGGACTGTAGCTCTGGCAATATATTCAGTTTTGTTAACATCAGCTATTTTTGAACTTCTGCCAGCATATTCACTATTGTAAAGATCAGCTACTCCTGCCTGTATACACACCTACGTAGACTGTAATTCAGACAAAATTAGCTGTACTGGGAAGTTCAGTTATTGTTATTGCATTTGTGCTCAGGTTTTGCTATTTCCATGATGGAGAAAAAGGCAACCTTAACACTGTCTAAAGCTTCTTCAGCCATACAAGCATGTTGCATGGTACAGGCGTTTTTCCTTGTGGGTGGTAAGTGCACATAAAGCCATGCAATGTAGATGTTAGCATTATGTCATATAAAGTAAGTCAGCTAGGTATCTGCACCACACAGGAAGATAATAGCAATAGTCTTTTAATTTATGACATAATTATAATTATCTTTTAATTTTTGTCTAGTTAGGATTTTCCTCAACATCTGTAGTAGACAAACTAACAACCAAGAAAGAATGTGGTTTTCTAGATTCAACATTTTAAGAATCTAAAAGTACAACATTGTTTAACATATATTTCCTGTATTAAAATTAATAGAATTAACAAAATAGAATGCCAACCTTTTGCCTAGGTTAATAATGACTAAACGCTGCTTTCTTTGGGTTGTTTATTTCACTGACCATTTTGATTTATTTATTAACCAGGGTAGTGCACTGATCCATGTGGACACCTTTTCAGACCCAGTCTGGGAGAACCATTTGAATAAGTGACTTACTCAGAGTTACACAGCAGGCAAAAGAAGGCAGAGGAACTCAAAACCTTAACTACTGCTAACAAAACTTAATAGTAATCCCCTCTGCTAACTTCCAGACTGTTTACGTGTCAATAACAATACAACAGTCCTAACAAACAAAACCCCCCACTGTGAGAATCAGTCTAGCACAGTGTCTAAACTGCTGGACTATAGAATGCGAAACTTTGAAACACTCCATTGCCCATCTGACACCTACCTCTCTCACTTCTACGTTCGTCCGCAGTGGGAATGTCCTCGGGAATTCAAATTTACAGTAGCCACGAAAAACAAAGCCGTAAACCATCGGTCGCACAGACACTGAAGATGAAAACAGGTCGCAAACACCTGTTGCATCTGTGCGACTGGACGGGACACAAAGGGCGTTCTTAAAGAGGAATGCCCTTTAAAAAAAAAACTTTTTTTTAAAAATTAAAATAAAATAAATTTCTTGGCCAGCCGGTTCCAGGGGGGTGCAAGTGCACCCCTTTGCACCTGCCTGTGGGCGCCCTTGGTTGTACTGGCATTAGGACGTATTTTTTACAAGTGACATATAGAAAGGATAGTCAGGTTGCCCTGAATGAAAAGATTTTGGGGGTAAATAACTGCATGGAAAAAATGTCCAGTTTTTAAAAATGGAAATGTGTAGAGCATTCAAGCCTAGTTTAGGGCACACGTGTTCAGACAGGATGGCATGCATTTGTCAAGATCAGGGAAGAGAATTTTTGCAGGAGATATTTTACCATATTTGACAAACACTAGGCAAGACTTTTGCCATGCTAAAAAAAAAACTGGTAAACACCCAGTATAGAGTTCCAAACAAAAAAAAATCTATTCATGTGGTGTATATATGAAAATGTGTTTTAGTATGATTTTAAGCACTGAAGAAGAGTTTTATCCCAAAAGCTTTGTTATTAAACTTATTTTTACATCACGTTGTGAGTTCCTTTCATTTTGTATTCATGGTTGTTAATGTTAGGAGCATTAATAATAACATTTTAATTGAAAATTTGCTATGTTTCCACAATATTGATCTTGTTGTTGTTTGTGAAACATTGTTAAAGAACAATGACTGGAAACCAGTTCTGTCAGGGTATAAATGTTAGTGTAACAGACATTTTAACAAAAAATCAGGTGGCAGTATTATGATAAGGATTAAAGATAGTTATGAGATCTGTGATTATTACATGTTCAATGATAGCACCAATACCATAGACTGTGTAACTGTGACAATAAAGACAACCCATGAACGTATAACAATTACTGGAGTGTATAGACCACCAAAGTCAAGTGCTGATGACCTAGAGGAATTCATACATTTCTTGCATGAAACATAGTAGGGAAGAATAATATTAGCTGGGGACTTACAGACTGGAATAATATTGATTCAACAGCATTAGTAAGGAAATTATTCACAGCGTATATTCAGGAACAACAATTGCTTCATATTGTAAGAAAACTACCAGGGAACTGAACATACTAGACATTGTTTGTGTTCCTAAAGAAGTTACTGTTACTTCAAGTCAAGTTTTGCCACAATTGATGTGCAGTGATCGTGGGGTTATAAAGGTTAACTTGTTGCTAGATAATTCTGCCAAACCGAAATCTAAACCAATCCACTGAAGGTTAATTACGGATTATATGGGAGCAAAAAAGTCATTATGTAAAACTAACTGGAGTGATGTGTTCAGTGGAAAAACTGCAGATGGAATGTGGAATGTTTTGAAAGAGAAATTGAGTGTAAAAAATGTTTAACATCAGGATCTAGGCATAGAAAATCAGTGGGATATATTTCCATAAGAACAAGATATTTGATTAAGGTGAGAGACAATAAATATAAGAATTGGAAGAGAGGAGGAACTACAACTTTGAAAAGTGAAATAATCTGGACAAACAACTTAAGCATAGTGTAAGATAAGATTAAAAAAATGAAGAAAATATATATAAAAATACTGAGCATAATAGTAAACCTTTTTATAGATACATAAGATGTGGAGGGAGTAAAGACATTTTTAGACTGTGTGCAGATTCTAAAATTTATTCCCAGACACAACAGATTTTATATATATATATATATATATATATATATATATATATATATATATATATATATTTAAAAAATCTTATGCAAAACAGTTTGGCTCCACAAAGGAGGTGATAAATTGTCCTAGTGACAACCAGGTAACCAGATACTGGAATCAAATTAGATTATATTGAAAAAGAACTGCACAGACTGGATCCAAACAAAGCACAGGGAGGAGACAGAATTAGTAATAATGACCAGCAAACAATTCAGCAAGAACTTACAGTACCATTATATCAATTATTCACTAGGTCAAATAAATATGAGGAGATTCCTTAAGATTGGAGATGTGCAATTATTAAACCTGTCTTTAAGGGAAAAGGGATTAGGACAAATCCAGAGTCATATAGACCCTTAAGTCTACTTTCATGTTGTGGAAAAATAACGGAGAAGGTAACATTGGATATGTTATTGTCAGAACTGGACAGGTTGGGACTTGAAACTATATATCAGCATGCATATGTTGAAAATGGATCTATTACCACCTGTAACATGATGTTCTATAACAATATAATAACAGCTACAAATGAAAAATTGTGCTGTGATATTTATATAGATATAACTTCAGCATTTGACATAATTATAAACAAAACATTGACCAATAAATTAGAACAACTAGGTATCAATGTACTCTTGATAAGATGGATATCTGCATGGCTTACAAGTAGGACATGACAAGTATCATACAGCAATTGGACGGGTACAATTCTTGGTTACAGTGAGGGTGTCCCACAGGGCCCTGTCCTAGGCCCTTACTTATTTAGATTGCATCTTTCAGACCTAACATTTTCATCTGAGGTGTTCTACAGCCTATATGGAGATGACCTGAAATTGGATAAACTGATTACATGTGTTACAGATAAGGCATATCTGCAAAAGAACTTGACTAAATTGACCATTTGGGCACAAGAGAATAATACTCTGATAAATACATCAAAAACTACCATATGAGATTTGGAAGACATAAATTGAAAGGTGAATATTTAATACAGCACACAGTGATTGAAACTGTAGATTCATTTAAGGACCTGGGTATATTGGTAGATCTAGCTTTGAGTTTTTTCTAATCATATCAATCAGTTGGCCAATGATAGTTATAGAACTATAGGTTGTATAACAAAAATTATAAAGTTTAAGAAATCAGAAATTATAAAATTATTGTTTTTTACATTAGACCCTAACTTGAGTATGGAATAACAATATGGAAACCTTATAAGAAAACAAGCATGAGTAATCTGGAAAGAGTACAGCAGAAATACACCAAGGGCATCCATGGATCTGAAAATTTAAGTTATTATGAAAGACTAAAATATCTGAACTTGTACAGTGTCTCTTATAGACATCTAAGAGAATATCTTATTCAAGTATATAGGGCATTTAGAGACAACTACCTCTGGGAATGTTTATTAAAAATTACTAGACAGTCATCAGACAACCTATGTAGAAGATTCTATAGGAATGAGAAGTGTACTAAGAGTAACTGATGCATGGAATACACTACCAAATTACATTAAAGCAGGTACTAGTTTAGATATTTTTAAGAACAGCCTGAATACTTACTATGGGAACAAGTGTTTTGGTATATTGGCAAGCTAGAAGAGCATTAATGCCTGTGCTTGAAATATTTGTATATACGGGCTAGAATTGGGGAAGACAGTGAAATAATAAAGGAGAGAAAAGAGACAGAGATTAACTGCAGAGTTTAAATGGGAGGAAGAGATTAAAGAAGTATGGAATGATCATTTGACCACAAGACTATTTAATACAAATTGGGCACAGTTGTGTACATGTATAAGCAGAAATATAAAAAAATATATTTAGAAGTAGAAAAAAACATTAAAAATAAGATAAAATATGAAGGAAGTTTATTGAATTATGAGAAAGAGATAGAACAAGACATTGACAAAATAAGGGAAATAGAAAACAAGATGTATGTAAAGAATTGAGAAAAAGTAAAAGCGATGTTACATTGTCAAATATTTTTTTCCTGAAAGAACAGAAAGAAGAAGTTCCCCTTATGTAAGAAAAGAAGTAAAAAAAATGAGAGAAAGAACATGTGTATGTGTGTGTTAGTGAGTTGGGCTGGCTGTAATACCTCCACTCACCTTAGACTAACAAGCAGACTCTACAACATTATCGGGGAACCAATAGCCATCAGGGAGTATGCTACAACAGGGGTGGGGAACCAATAGCCATCAGGGAGTATGCTACAACAGGGGTGGGGAACCAATAGCCATCAGGGAGTATGCTACAACAGGGTGGGGGAACCAATAGCCATCAGGAGTATGCTACAACAGGGTGGGGAACCAATAGCCATCAGGGAGTATGCTACAACAGGGGTGGGGAACCAATAGCCATCAGGGAGTATGCTACAACAGGGGTGGGGAACCAATAGCCATCAGGGAGTATGCTACAACAGGGGTGGGGAACCAATAGCCATCAGGGAGTATGCTACAACAGGGGTGGGGAACCAATAGCCATCAGGGAGTATGCTACAACAGGGGTGGGGAACCAATAGCCATCAGGGAGTATGCTACAACAGGGTGGGGAACCAATAGCCATCAGGAGTATGCTACAACAGGGGTGGGGAACCAATAGCCATCAGGGAGTATGCTACAACAGGGGTGGGGAACCAATAGCCATCAGGGAGTATGCTACAACAGGGGTGGGGAACCAATAGCCATCAGGGAGTATGCTACAACAGGGGTGGGGAACCAATAGCCATCAGGGAGTATGCTACAACAGGGGTGGGAACCAATAGCCATCAGGAGTATGCTACAACAGGGTGGGGAACCAATAGCCATCAGGGAGTATGCTACAACAGGGGGGGGAATCCAATAGCCATCAGGGAGTATGCTACAACAGGGGTGGGGAACCAATAGCCATCAGGGAGTATGCTACAACAGGGTGGGGAACCAATAGCCATCAGGGAGTATGCTACAACAGGGTGGGGAACCAATAGCCATCAGGGAGTATGCTACAACAGGGTGGGGAACCAATAGCCATCAGGGAGTATGCTACAACAGGGTGGGGAACCAATAGCCATCAGGGAGTATGCTACAACAGGGTGGGGAACCAATAGCCATCAGGGAGTATGCTACAACAGGGGTGGGGAACCAATAGCCATCAGGGAGTATGCTACAACAGGGTGGGGCCCATCAGGAGTATGCTGGGGAACCAATAGCCATCAGGGAGTATGCTACAACAGGGGTGGCGAACCAATAGCCATCAGGAGTATGCTACAACAGGGTGGGGAACCAATAGCCATCAGGAGTATGCTACAACAGGGTGGGGAACCAATAGCCATCAGGGAGTATGCTACAACAGGGGTGGGGAACCAATAGCCATCAGGGAGTATGCTACAACAGGGGTGGGGAACCAATAGCCATCAGGGAGTATGCTACAACAGGGGTGGGGAACCAATAGCCATCAGGGAGTATGCTACAACAGGGTGGGGAACCAATAGCCATCAGGAGTATGCTACAACAGGGGTGGGGAACCAATAGCCATCAGGGAGTATGCTACAACAGGGGTGGGGAACCAATAGCCATCAGGGAGTATGCTACAACAGGGGTGGGGAACCACTAGGCACCAGGGAGTAAGCTATAACTTGGATGGGGGAAGCACTAACCAAAAGTTACTACAGGGATGGGAGAACCACTAGTTACCATGGTTAAGTTTAAAAGTCCTGTGCTTTAATGGCACTTACATAGTATAGGGTGTTGAAACATTAGAAATCAGAGAGTCTCCCATGATGGTTTAGACCAGGAAAGAGAGATGTCAGGGGCATTCAGACACGTCAGGGAGAGCTAATAGGGTCTGTGGTGCATGTGTGCATATGCATACCTATGTGTGTGTGTTTGTGTTTAATGTGTGCTTGTGTGTGGGAGACTAAATGGAGGGGGGGGATTCCTGTGTGAACATGATGCAGTTGTTGCAGGTAACTGCTATAGAAAGAGCCGATCTGTATTTTGCAGTAGTTAATGAGGATTTATATTTATGCAACTTGTATTATAAGGAGGTCTAACCTGACTGTGAATCACAAAGGCATTGCATTAACTGGCCGTTTTTATCATGGCCCTTAATGTAATGTTGTATTACTTTAAAGAAGCTCTGAGTGAATTTACTAATTAGATTGGAATTACCACTATTAACATACTATTACTAAGTAATGGTCACTGTTTGTACAGAAAGTGTTGACTGAAATGGTGGTGAAAATGGGGAAAAAATAAGTTCTTTCTGGCACCACTTACTTGTTTTGTAATTCTGAGTATGTTTGCCCACTATTTATAGGTGACAGTTGATCTGTCCTGAAAGTGAAGAGGAAAAGAAAGACAAAGTGAAGTAATGTGAGTGGGTGAAGTTGTTACTAGTGATTGTAAAGAGTAGATATTTAGAAAGTCGAATTACAAATGTAATTAGTATAAATTAGTGAAGCTAGATTCGCAGCTTGTGCCTTAGTGCAGGGGAGCATGGGATTTATTATTGGGCACAGTTAGGACCACCTTTTCCAATGTCCATAGTGGGACATCTTTTATGGACATGTCTGCCATATCTACAACCAGTGCAAAGGACCAGAATTCACTTTACTGCAAAAATAAAAGCTGCTCTTGTAGAAGTTGAGTTGTTTCCATTGTTTCATATAATTGTAAGATGTTTCAGGCACAAAAAAAATATTTTATATAACTATTAATAAAAACTTACAAAATATTTTCTATTTTGATATCTTAATATATTTGTAATTTTTCATGTGTTTTTGTTTTCAAAATTAGCCAAAATAGGAACTGTCCGATGTATAAGGAGAGACAGCTGGTAACTCTAAATGCAGTGTGGAAGAAAAAGATATTGAATTAAGTTAATGTATATTTGTGAGACAAATGAGGGTTTCTTACTCTGTTAACCAGTTGCCTTCAGTAAACTAATAGAGCAGTACAAATGAGGGAGATATACAGAGTGAGGCAAACAATTATTTAACACCTTCCAAAACAGCAATTAAACCAACGGGCCACCACCTGAGTGCACAAAAAAAAAAATAAAAATAAAAAAACAAACAAACAAAATCCCAGAAAGAAACCACATGACTGGACTCTCCAAATAAACCAAATGCCATAATTTCCAGCAGTGCCCTGCGAGACACTATTAGTAACCACTTCCCAACTTATATAATGCTATGTATATGCTCCTTTCCTAAACAGTGTTTATGTAAGCTATTGTAAAGCTTTTTCTCTCATGTATGTACACTTACCTATATTTTGTATTCCTTCTGATATCACCATTTAATCATCATTAAAACCAAGAACTGACAGTAAAAGACCTTAAACCACACTAGAGTATCAGTCTGAAAAATGATCAGTGACCATGCGTGACTATTAAAAAACGAGTTTATTGATTAATTCCAAAAGATTTAGAGCTTTCATCAGTGTATAACAAATGACTTCTTCAGAATCATTAAAAGCTTTATCTTGTACCAACCTTAAAGATCCCTCCCCAATTTACAAGATAAAAAAGAGCCAATAGCAGCAGTTCAAGTATTTTTTTATACTCACAGGCTTTTCGTTTAAATGACCACTGGCAATATTAAAAAACAAACATCAATTATAGCAAATGGCCTTAGCACACCTAAAAAATAAATATTTTATCAAAGAAGTGTATATGTCCATACTGGTGTTAAATGTGGAGTTGTTCCTTACCGGGCTTGTGCTGAAAAATGGGTTTTATCCCAGCTGGACTTTCCTGGTAAACAAAGATAACTCCATCCACTCTCCCTTTTTCTCATTTTTGCACATGGAGTTGGGGTGTCACTTCAACAGTGACAATTATTTAGAGCCAAGGTTTACACTGATGGGTGGCTAGCCCTGCCAGGGTAGTTCTTCCACACCACTCACACTCACACCTATGGCCAATTTAGAGTGTCTGGTCAACCTACTGCAGGTCTTTGGAATGTGGGAAGAAGCAGGAGGACCCAGAGGAAACCCATGCAAACACAGGGAGGACACGCAGACTCTGCACAAAAGGCACTCCAGCCGTGAATTGAACCGGAGAACCTGACAACACTATCCACTGTGCTGCCCAAATATAGATAAATAAATTAATAAAAAGGAAATGCAGAGTGTGACTCTTAAAAGCAAGAACTTTACTTAGTCTATGTCAAGTTTGAACCTGTTTGTGCACAGTGGCATAGCTATGAGCAAATGTTGTTGTTGTTGTTGTTGTGTCTTTCGGATTTTCCCAGTTAGGGGTCACCGCAGCAGAACTCCGGTCCGCTAATGATTGGCAGTAGATTTATACATGCCAAGTTGCCAGCCTTGACGCACAACCTTCAACGAAGGTACGCCCATTCACGCATGTCTCCATACAGAAGATGCTCTGGCTGAGAATCGAACAGGACAACATCTTACTGTGAGGCGACAATGCTACCGCAGCACCACCACTGTGAATTATATGTTCTTAAAATATACAGTACAGCCTCACTGTCAGCTGTCAGTACAGTAAACAGGTAATTGTACACGTGTACTTTCGTAGGTAATGTACCAGCAGAGTGGTAAAGAGTGAGCCTAGTGAGGACACTTGGTAATATTAATATGTGAAATACAACAGTTCATTGTGCATATTCAGTACCAAAGATAAGCCATCCTGCAGATAAATAGCAAATAATAAATGCATAAATAAAATAATATCCTAGGCTTGGATTAGAAGACAGAGCTCCTATAATCACAAGTATGTGGTTCACAGACGTAGCATGAATGGAAAGTAGGGAGCGCATTGCAAAATGTATGTAGAACTTGTAGAATACACTGTGTGTTAGAAATTTACATCTGAACTGGCCGAGAAGTCTAGCAGACACTATTCAAGTTAAAATAATGAGATGGATCAAAGGAAAAGCTGGCTGTCAGGGTGTGTGCTAATCAGATGTCTGAGCGTTGGGAATCATTGTGCACATCTCCAGTTCATCTAGAGAGCTGACTGGCGAGTGAAACATTTTATAGAAATTGTTATAAATTATTAGCAAGGACAAGAATTACCTACTAACTATAGATTTTAATTCAGTTGCTCTACGTGTATGACTCAGACAACAGTAACTTACAGTGTATCTTTAGTTATCAGCCCGTTTGTAAAATGTAAATTCAGTGATTAAGAGGTCATAATGGGGGAACTTGAAAGTTCAAAAAATGGTCACCTTGGCTTACAAACCTTTTAGTAAGGAATACAACACTAACTATACTAGCCAGACAGGTCGCACCAGTGTTAGCAGACTACCTATTAATAAGTAGCAGTGCTAGTCTGCAAGCTGGTGTTGTTCGAGAGGGTGGTGAGAATGGAAACACTGCGTACTTTCAACATTCTTTTCCTTATTTTGTACTTTCTATGTAATTTCTATTTTTGGGAGGTATGTGCTAGTTGTTTTGTATTAGTAATAAGTAATGGTGGTTGTTTGACAGAGAAGGTGGTGAGAATGGCGACACAGGGTGCTTTCAGGGTTCCAGTCTCTTGTTCTGTAATTTCTCTTTCTCATGGTATGCTTGCTTGCATTTTATTATGTGACAGTTTTGCCCTAGTAATATATAATGGTTGTTTGAAAAACTGGTGTTGACTGAGTGGGTGGTGAGAATGGTAACAATGAATACTTTTCGATACTTATAATGTCTAATTTTCAAATTATATTTGCCTGCAGTTTGTTAGGTGACAGTTGTTCTGTCTTATGCAAGGGTTCTTCTTCACCAAAGTAGCAGGGAAGGAACTTACAAACATGAACCCATGTACAGAGACTTGCATTAGTGAGAAGACATATAAAAACGAAAATCTGTTACACTATGGCAGCAATTAAAAAATGGAAATAGATTTTTTTCTTAAATAATGCCACTATACAATCACAATATATCATGGTAGCCTTACAACTAGTTCTTCGTGTATCGAGAGGGGGGGGGTACGTTATATTTAGATTGCTCAGGCTTCATCATGATCAAACCAGACCCTGTCACTGCAGCTAAATTGCAAGTTACCCGCTCATACCATGATATGCAATCATATGCTTCTGTCTAATATCAGAGTTAATATTCATTCACAAAAAAATATAACGTAGACTGCGTTTTGTCCTGCCTATAAACTAAGTAAATGTTTCATTTTTTTTTTCTTGGAAACATCAAAACATTTTTCATTTAATACATCATTTAATGGGAGTCTCATAAAAAAATTGCTATAGTGCACCTATATCTAAGTTTATATTAGCATTAACTTTACCAAAGTTTATATTAGCATTAACTTTATCAGTTTTAAGCTAAGATGCATAAACCCAAATTATTCTCCACTCTTCCTTTACAAATATTTAACTGTTGTCCTTTGCATTCTTCACCTACTTTTTCTAATTCACAGAAAATGCTATTAAATTCTATTATTATTTCTTTTCAAGTGTCCTTCAAATCTAGGATCTCTTTTTTTCTTTCTCATGTCACAGTGGTGCAGTGGGTAGCACTATTTCCTCAAAGCAAGAGGTTCCCTGGTTTGATTCTTGGTTGGGGTGCCTTCTGTGTGGAGTCTGCATGCCCTGCCTGTGTTTGTGCAGGTTTTGTCTAGGTGCACTGGTTTCCTTCCACTCTCCAAGGACATGCAGTAGGTGGATTGGAAACTAAATTGGTCATAGGTGCGAGAGTGTAGTATGGAAATAGAACCATGGTAGGGCTAGCCACCTGGCAGTGTGAGCCTTGGCTCCAGTTGGCTTTCACTGTTGGTGACCCCATGGGCAAAAATGGGGAAAAGGGGTTGTGTATGGATGGTATCGTTTCTTGACTTTATGCTGGGAATAAATTATCTGTTTTCCCCCATGTAACGTGGTTTTACACACTTTCTTTTCTTTTTGTTCCTTGTACAATATCTCATTTCTATGTTTTCTAGCATCTTAGCTTTATTTTTCTTTTTTTTACAAGAAATGTCTTCATTTGGTCAGCCGGAGGGGGTTCTGCAGATGAGTGCTCAGTCTCATAACATAGAATACATGCAAATTAATGAATGCAACTCTCTGAGGTATATCCAAACTCAACACAATAGTTATTGATGGTTCTAGGATGTTGCTACTTGGTGTAACTTCACCCGACATTTATAATATGCTAAAGGTTATCATATAAAAATAAAGTTACGTTTCTTTTTTTTAAGAAGTTTTGGGAAGAAGTTCTAACCATTCTATCCCATAGACCTTTCCTAAAATAAAAGCATTTTATTCATGACGTCAGTCAAACTTAATTTTCTCCCCACTAATTAACTTCTTTAATCAATTTTAAACATGGAACCCATTCTGTTGGGGATGTTTATGCCTGGTTAGTGCACAGATGGCACAGAGCTCCAGTTTGTGCCCTTTGGGATGGCAGAAGCATTTTTGTTTATATTCATCCTACAAACTCAATGCGCCCTGCATATAGGAAAAGCCCCTCCCCACTCCAAATACAAGTAGGTTACTTTTACCAACCAAGGGTGTAGCTTCATGGTCCTAAGACCCCACTGGGAACATCTTTGGATCTCAACCAATCAAAGGCTATCTGCCTTTAGTAACACCTTTTGTGCCTATAACCCTCTTTGTTAATTCATTGGAATCAGATTCTGTAACTTTCTACTCACAGCGACTTTTGTTCTAACTCTCCATACATTTTCAGTCTCTAAAATCATCAGGATAATATCTATTCCAGCAGTATCTATTGCAAGTTTGAGCAGGTTAAGAAATCTATTTTTCAGAGGCTCATACAAAACTTTTCTCTCAATTTACACGCACAGCTCATTTCGTTCCTGTCAGATCAGATCTGTTTGTATAGTTCCCCTATGTGATCTGAAACATGCTGTTTCAGTACCTTTTTGCTCCTAATAACAGGTGATACCTCTAAATATATACCTATAAGCATACTTCTAGTATTTTAAAGCGAATAGGGTTATACCTTTTTAAGTGACTGCTGTAAGTCAGTTGGTCATATTCTTATAGGGATACAGCTTTTTGTGATTTTTTTACAGTTAGGTCATAAATTAAAACAATTCATGTGAATTAGCCACTTGGCAAATTAACAAATGGACGAAAAGATGAAAATGAAAGAAAATCCTCAGTTTGCTTTAGTTTAATCTTTTCTCTCCAGTCATGAGCTTGGATTTTCCCACTGCTGATTACTGTAGGACTAAAAAAGTTTGACACCTATACTCCCGTCAAAAAAAAAAAAAAAAAAAAAAAAAAAACTATAATATAATCCGCCCACTGTGATATTTTACAGTAAGTATAGCCCACTTAAAATGTATTTTGGCATAAGCACTCCTTATATTGTACCTGTTGTCTAAAGTTTTACATGTTTTTCGTACTCCTAGATTTTATGTAGCTCTTTATTCTCTCTCTGAAACATGCATGCAGAGCTGCTTTAAATCTCACCTCCTTTAAGAACATTATTCTTCATATATGTCATATGTAACTCTAAATTTAACCTACCACCATATATTAATATCACCATATTACTTCCAGCAACTAGATCTTGAACAGTAATGCAAAGCCCTCTCTGGTGGCTGGCTTTTCTGCATTAATATCTGTTTTCTACTTACCGAGCCTTAGACTTCCTTTTTGTTTTGTTACAGCCAATTCATTACCGATTTCTTGTTTCTTAACTCCGTTCCCTGGATTAGTCAGCCTGACACCTGCTCACTTCACTTCTAATCCCTATACTTTTATTTCAGATGTATACGTGAATGCTTTGTTGTTTGTTCTACCTCTGACATGCATCACGGAGGAAGATCCTTTTGCAACATCCTCATCACATACTGTTTTCTTTATTTACCGTACTCGTACTTGGCGGCTTTCCAAAATACAGTTAGCACATTTTGAGTTATTTATCACATATATGCTTTTCGTTCATTAGTTACACAATTTATTTTCAGTTCTACACACACGTACTGGATCAGAAAACACACATTTATGCATCAAAGTTCTAGATCCTGCTGAAGAAGAGACGTTCATCTCAAAGATGCTTCATTGTTTAATTTTCCCTTCTGAAATGTGAAAATTCTCCTATACCAAAACAAATGAAGGGAGGCCTCTGCCGCCTCCATTTCTCCGGCTACTAGTATTTCATTAGTATCATTTCAGGAAAGAGCTAAAGGCCTTACTGGATCTACTGGACTAACATCCATTGTTGACTGGGATAACCATCGAGCTGTAACAGCCTATTTTCACTGGGTCCCAGGGGGGAAAGGTCCGCACAATTTAGTATAAAACATGGTTAGCACAATCACAGAAGACCTACTGTTGGGAAAGTTCATAGCACAATGTGGCCCAAGGTTAATTATCAATTAACTAGGTGAAAATTTAGTGCCTACTGTGCTGCTAATGAAAAACCCTGTTTGTACAAGTCACAGGACCTGCGCTGGAGAAAGAAGTCCCCCAGTCATGACCAGGAATGTCACAAGGAAGCACAGAGAATGCACATACCTCGGTATGTGTACACGTACTAATTCATAATACACGAAAACAAGAATAACAGTTTAAAAGGCCCACTGCAATGTTTAAATCTGTTTCCTGTTTTTTATCATAAACATGGGGATGGAAATGGGTATATAGGACCATAGGGGGAAAAGAGACATAAATCAGAGGAGCATACACAAGGGAAACAGAAAGGTAAGAATGGGGGTGTGGAAAGGTATAATGTGTACACTTTTTTGTGGTTCAAGTTTCATTCTTTTTTAAGAAGGGAAGCTGTGGAATGATGTGTGGGGTTGGTATAATCATTAAAGTGTTTACTTCACAGGTACAAGGTACATGGTTTGATTTTCAACTTTGAGAGAAATTGCCTAGGCTTAAAACGGCCTAAAGTGGCAGCTAGCCTAATACTTACCTATGAGGTAAGTGAAGGTAATTATATGGTAAGAGGGAAAGGATCAGGAACACAGGCACACACAAGCATAGTAACATAGACATACAGATACAAACACTGAGTGTTTTGGGAGGACATTGGAAATACAGACACACAAAGGAAGGAACCTGGTATTGGGGAGGATTGGACAATTAACAGTGGAAGGCAGTGATACACAAAGAAGCGAAACACAGGACAGGAGTGAGGGTGGGTATGATCTTCTGTATCTCACTGCCTAAGTGGTCCACAGGTAGAGGTCTGACAGCAGTCTGACTACACCCCTACTGATGTTTAATAGCAGGGACAGGCAATGTTGTAACTCTGTTAGCCACAAGAGGGCTCTTTCTAGGCAGCCTATATGGACATCCAGGTGCCAGTGTATTACCACCCCTGGTATGTAACACATTCCTCACCTCTGGCACTACCACCAGTAGGAACAACGGCACTCCCTTTTGGTGAAGCACTACCAGGGGAGGCAAAAGTAGACTCCTGGCTGCCCCTGCACTGCATCCAATGGGGAGGCAGAGTGGGTTACAGGTAAGGTAGATGGAGGAGATGGATTGGGCCTGCTTGGGGGCCCGGTGATTGTGTCCACACCACAACAAAGAGATTATAATAATAATTATAAAAAGGGATAATGACAAAGACCCACACATACATTATGTATTAAGCTGAAAATTAAATGTCTACATAAGTGCCACTGACTGGATACATGTAGTTATGCTAGCATGTGTTATCAGCACAGTGGGGACATAGGGTACTTTCCTGTTGTTTTTGTACATATGTGCTATAGAACTTGTGGATGTTTGTGTCTTTCAGCTTTTCCCGGTTAGGGGTCGCCACAGCGGAACTCCAGTCTGCTAATGATTGGCAGTTGATTTTTATATACCAGCTTGCCAGGCCTGACGCACAACCTTCAATGAAGGTATGCCCATTCATGCATGTCTCCACGCAGAAGACGCTCTAGCTGAGAATTGAACCGGACAGCGTCTTACTGTGAGGTGACAACGCTACTGCAGCACCACCACCGCGGGTCTGTGCTATGGAACTTGTGGATAAGACTGATATTTCATCTATAAACAGCACTTTTATCAGGGGATGCCTTGAACTCCTGTCATACTGTAGGCATTCTTGGTCTTTTGGCTTTTCCCAGTTAGGGGTTGCCACAGCGGAACTCCTGTCCGTTAATTACTGGCAGTGGATTTTTACGGTGCCGAGTTACCAGCCCAACGCCCAACCTTCAAAGAAGGCATACTCATTCACTCACGCACGTACCTGCATGTCTTTAATGTCACTCGACCATGGGGAGGACATGCAGACTCCACACTGAAGGTGCTCCAGCCGAGAATCAAACGGGAGAATCTCTTGCTGTGAGGCGACAATGCTACTGCTGCACCATCATGGCCACTGTAGGCATTCTTAGTAGGATGTCTAAATCTGGCATGCATACAGACCTTTCAACTGTCCAGATTTTCACAGAATGTCCAGATGTTTGCCTCATATTTCTGGTCTGTTTCTCATAAAATGTTTGGTTTTCTGGATTTTTGTGGCAAATCAGTGAGGACTGAATTCACTAAATAATGACGGGCATTTGAGTTTCTGACTTTATATCATTCAGAAAATGCATGGCAACACAAGACCTTTTGTTTTAGCAACTTTCTAAGTTTATAAGAGCAATATTTAAAATGTGTCCCTTTTTTTGTGCTTTGTCCCCTCATTATTTTTGGCTTTGTCATATTTTTTGTGCTAAGAGGGTGAGAGCTATGCATGCATACAACAATAACTTGGCAAATGAGATACATACTGATAAGCTGTATAATGCTATACCCATATTTAGAATATACCAGGAAATGCGTTCTGCATACACCCTGCATGCCTTATCTCACTCCTTCTGGTACAGTTCTTTTGAGTATTTACTTTTAATTTCCAGTGGGTGTGGCTTGAGCCTTTAAAAAAATGAGGTTATGTTACAGTTCAAAGAAATATTCGTATCTCTGTAACCATAAGTTTTATTAGAAAACTGTAAATGGCAAACTATTCAGGATAAATTAATCTTTACATTAGTGGCTTTCATTCAGTTTGATGCTTTAAATTGGATTTTATAAGTCAAAATAAAGGTAGCAAATGTTAATTTTGTAATTCTATATAAACAGCTAACTATTCAAGCAAGACGCATACTGTCAGCAGGACTTTCTTTATACAGTTGTGAGCTTTCAATATGAGGCTATGCAGTTCTGTGTTACCTGAATGTTGAGATATTTAAAGAAATATGAAAATTATTACAATACAAATAAACCATACAAAATATTTTTATTTATTTTTTATTTATTTTACATTTGTTAACCGGGCTAGTCTAACTGGATATATTTCCATTTTCAGCAGAGGCCCGGGGAGAAAAGCTCCACATAGACATAATAACTATTACATAGGATGGAATAAAGAGCAGCATAAAAAAGTAAGGAGGGAAATATACAGTATCTGGAGATAAAATAGGAATAAACAACAAACTAATTGCACACAAAATTAACAGTTGTACAACAAATGCACACAACATTCTTGTAATAAAAAATGCATAACTTATTTAGCATTATCTAAACCTCTTAAGAAAGAGAAAAAGACATTTAAAGACAATTAAGTAAGTAGATTAGTTATTTATAAGAACACTCAGCAATCTGAGTAATATAATCAGGAGGAAAAGGATAGTGGAGTGGTGAGTGTTACGTAGTGAAGAAATAAAAAAAAAGGTAACAGAAGTCACAGAGATAGAGGGGAAGTGGAATAGTAGAATAGAATACATGGTTTCAATCTGGGTTAAGGCAGGGACATAGCCAGTGTTTTCTAAGGTGAATTCTAAGTTTTTGTTTGAAAAGGACAGGAGATAGAATAGAAGTCAGTTCAGAGGGGAGTTGGTTCCAGTGTTTACCAATGGTGTTAGAGAACAGGGAGTCACCTGCAAGGTTATTGGATTTGGTAGAAGTAACTAGGAGTTTGTTAGAGGAGCGGAGTGAGTTCAGATTAGAATAAGGGGTAAAGAGATTAGAAAATGCAGGAGTGTTGTTTGGCAGATAAAAAGCTCTTTGAATGATGGGAAGTTGGGAAAGAAGCAACATGTTTTGTAATTCAAGCCAGTGAAGTTGTTGTAGGTTCAGGCAGTGGTGAGTTCTGAATTGATTACCAGTAACAAATCTTGCTATACTATTGTAGGTGGAGGTCAGTTTAGAAAGATTATTTTTCTTCAGGTTAGTGTAAATTGGTGAGGCATAGAGAAGAGTGGAAATGAGATGAGAGTGTGCCAAAGTAGCTTTGGCTGTTGGGGATAAGAATGTTTTAATTCTATAGAGGGAGCCCAGTTTTCTATGTACAGTTTTAATAGTATTGTTTATGTGATAATCAAAGGTAAGATTGTTGTCAATCATCACACCTAGCAGTTTGGTCGAAGAGTCGGGTGATATGAGAATATTGTTAATAGATGAGATAGAGAAGTCCAATGGGGGGGGGATCTGGTAGTGGGCTTGAAAAGGAGGAGTTGTGTTTTTTTGGCATTTGGAAGTAGGCAGCGTTTTAAGAACCATGCTTCAACAGTGTGGAATACCTTTTGAGTAATAGTTTGAAGCTCTGGGATGGTTTTTGCAGAGCAAATGAGTGTGGAGTCATCTGCATATTGTATGCAAGTAGCTTGGGGAATAGCTACTTGTAAGTCATTTATGAAAAGGGAGAATAGAAGAGGTCCGAGAATTGAGCCTTGTGGTACACCGAGTGAGATAGGGAGAAGAGAGGAGAGTTTGTTATCCCAGAGGACAGCCTGTTTTCTGTTAGAAAGATAGGAAGTGAACCACTGGATGGCATTTGGTTCTATAGCAAGTGATTCCAGGATTTTTAGGAGGAGAGGGTGATTGACCATGTCAAAAGCTTTTGATAGGTCGATGAAAAGTGCTGAAGAAAGGGTATTATTATTGCGGTTTTTGTTAATGAAGTCAGTAAAGGAAAGGAGAGCAGTGGTAGTACTATGAAAAGGTCTGAAACCATGTTGACAATGAGATAGTATGTTATGTTTAGTTAAGTGATTCATTAGTTGGTGGTGAATACATTTTTCCATGATTTTTGCTAGTGGAGACAGGAGGGCAATGGGTCTATAATTAGAATATTCTGTGGAGTTTCCTCCTTTATGTAAGGGTATAATATGTGAGATTTTCCAGATATCAGGGATGGTTCCTTCTTTAATGGTTCTGTTTATAAGAATAGATATGGGATAGGCTATTTCTGTGGCTGCTTTTTGAAGAAATTCAGATGGAAGTTGGTCAGCTGATGGGGTACATGGTTTAAGCTTTTGGATACATTTTTGGATAAAGGTGGTAGAGATGGGCTGTATTATAAAGATTGGTAGAGTAGAAGAGGCAAGTTGAGGAACATTAGAGTTGTCTGCAGAAAGGTGAGAGGCTAATGAGTTGATAGTATCAGTAAAAAAGGAGTTAAAAGCGTTGGCAGTTTCATGGGAAGTAATTTTATCTGACCCCAAGGGGGAAGGAGTGGAAGTTTGTCCAGGGTGAAGAAGTTTGTTCAAAGTTGCCCAGACTTTTTGGGGATTGCTGTGATTAGAATGCTGGAGGTTACTATAGTAGTTTTTTTTATCAGAAAGAATAGCTTTTTTGGTACTATTTCTTAGGTGTCTGAAGGTTTGATGATCTGAGGGTAATTTACTTGTTCTCCATTTTAGCCAGAGTTTGTTTCTGAGTAAAATTTTCTGTCTTGTTTCTTTAGATAGCCAGGGGGCTGGTTTGGCTTTTATTCTGATAGTTCTTTTTGGAGCATGGTTATCTAAGATTGTTAAGAATTTGGTATTAAAGTATTGAACAGCTTCGTTAAGGGGAAGAGTTTTTAGTGGATTCCAGTTACAGGCATTTAGCTCAGTTTTAAATAGAGAAGGGTTAAAATGCTTATTACTGCGCACGGTCCTATGGGAAGTGGCATTTATAGTGATATTCTTTTGCCTTATGATATAGGTTAAGTTGTGGTCACTCATATCATCAGGCAGGGTACCTGCTAGGTAATTTAGGTGGGGTTTGTTAACAAGAATCCAATCTAGTATACTTTCTTTATTGTTAGGTTTATTAGTTCTAGTGGGGGTGTTTATAGTTTGGGTAAAGCCATGGAGATTAATATGGGAGGCTGGGTTGTTAGAATTAACTGAGAGCCAATCAAGGTTGAAGTCTCCAAGTATTATAGTTTCTTGTGGGTAGGTGGTTGAAGCCCAACTAAGAATGCTTTCTATGTTTGTGGAGTTGTTACCAGGTGGTAGGTAGGTACAGATAATATAGATGGCTTTATTAGGGTTAAGTTGTAGCTTAGAAATGAGGAGTTCAGTGTTGGAGTTCTCAGGGGGGACATAGGGAACTAAGGATATCTTTAGTTCAGTTTTAAATATGAGAGCTACTCCCCCACCCTTATGAGTATTGCGGTCTAAACGTAGGATGTTATAACCTGGGGGAATGATTTCAGTGTCTTTAGTGAAGGGTTTTAACCAGGTTTCAGTTAAACAGAGGATATCAAAAGAGTGACATTGCAGAAGAGAGTGGAGATGAGTAATTTTGTTGTTGACACTTCGAATATTGAGGTGTCCTAAGAGTAAAGTGTTTGAATTAGAGATTGGTAATGGAAGGGGAGAGTTTGAGAATATTGTGGTTTCTTTGGTAGAGATATTTGTTGGTCCAGGGTTGGGATGTATATCACCATCTGTCAGGGTAAAGGGCTTGTGTACTGAGTGTGGCTTAATGGTAAGGTTAAGTTTGTCTTTTAGTTTTCTTGACATGAGATTATTACATTTGGTGTGGGATAGTCTACGATATTTGGCTAGAAGATAGCAAGAGGTAGATGTAATGTTAGAGTGGTTACAATTTAGGGTTATGAGTTCAGAGGCAGTTTGCTTGGTAGAGGTAATAAAGTGGCAATTATGTTTTATTTCATAGGAGGTCAAGAGATAGGGGAGTGTGAGTACTAGAGAAGCAATTACCAGGGCTACTAGTTTATTTAGGATGTCTTTTGTTATAGAGGTTTTGGAAGGAGAACTGGTAGTTGTTGGAGACATGGTGTGGAGAGGATGAGAAGAGTTCCTGAGGTAAAGGGAGGGTTAGGTCTATCTTGTAGGATGAGGAGTCTAGGAGGGAAGAGTTACTGGATAGGCCTAGGTATAAGAGGGAGGGGAGATATGTAGGAAAGGGAGGGGGGTAGAATAATTATGAGAGGCGAGTTACAAATGAGGTAGTTAGACCTGATAGGTGCGATAAGAAGGGGGTGTGGACTGTGTGGTATAAGGGTAGGAGTGCATGGGGTGGGTGGGATAAGGGGGTAGGGAGGGGAGCGAAGCGGGGCAGAAACAGTTAGAGGAGAGAGAGAGCATAGGCAATCAGTCCAGCTGAGGAGCTGAGACACCACTTAGTTTGTAAAGAGAGTGTAAGATGGAAATGTAAGAGTAAGGAGTGAGAAAGAAGTGAGATAGGAAGTAACTTGTGTAGCAGGCCAAAGAGCAAAAAAGGACCAGGCTTTACATTACAGTTAAAGGGGTACAGGTGAGAAAAAATGAAATAGAAGCTTTCCTGAGGGGAACAGAGTATCTTACAAGAACAGCGCTAGGAGCTTGGAGTCCAGCAACAACAAGCGGTAAGAATGTAGTCGCTAGGAAAGTAGTTATGAAGGAAGAAAGATACAGACAAGATGAAGTCGCTAGGGGTATAAAAAAAAGTGGAAGGAGGAAATAGAAGAGCTAATCACAATAACCAGAGAGTATCAGTTGAGAAAAGAGGGATAGCAAAGGATAAAGAAGGCAGTACAATATACAGTTATTTAGGGTAGCATACTCCGGTGATTGTAGACAAGCAGGGACTTTTAGGAGTATAGCAATCTGACTAGAGGTAGATGGTGGAGGGAGAGGGGGACTGTAGCAATGCTAGTATAAAAGGGGGAGAGAAGGCAACCAAGGATGGGTCCGCGGGTGTGCTGCTCACCTTAGGAAACTATCAAGTTAAGTAAAGCAAAAAAATGGACATACAGCAAAAAAACACTTTTGCAGCTGACCAGTAGACAATCGCTTGAAAGGTAGCTGGGGTGCTTCCTGGGTGCCGACAATATAGGCCTCCTTAGTAATTTCAGGGAGACCAGTGAATAGGTCAGCAGGGAGGGTAGGACCCGATAAGGAGCACTAGGAGACAATGCTGGAAGGAAACATAAAGAAGAAGGGTTAGGAGAAAAAGCAAAAAATAAAACACAAGGTGTCTCTTTAGCTGCATTAGACAGAGATCAAATATCAATACAGTTGTGTTTACCATCATGCATGCTTTAAGATGAAATCTTCTGATACCTTGTATGTAGCATGGCTTTGGAATTATTAATGCAAATATGAACAAGCAGTGTTTGATGCCTAGGGGTTTCAGTAGGCCATGGAAGCTATATGCATTCACCAGGTGACATTCCAGAGAACTATAGCAGGCCTGTTGTGGTCATGTTTGTTTTATTTTTTTGGCACACCTGTTGCAGTTTGACTATATAGTGTACAAAATGCTGGCATGGTAGGGTGGTGGTAAGTTGTTAATGATGGCATGAAATGTGCATAGTGGGTGTGACATGCCTAACTAGGAGAACCGTAATGCTCTTTAACATCTCCATCAAATTCAAAAGTAACATAGTTTTCCCCCACATCCTCACGGGGGGGGGGGGGGTGTCATTGACCTACCCACACATACTCAGCCCACTTCACAGAGGCTCGTGCGTATGCATGAGATTGAGAGAGCCACTTAGGGTGACGTGGCCCTTAGACATGATGCACAGAAACAGATTTTTAGTAACGTTGATTAGTCAGTGCCTGATTAGCATAACTGCTACTTTAGCAGTCTTATATTTATGTAATATAAACTCTGCCAGCTCCAGTGAGCCTCACTGCACTACAGAAGATACACACAGGCAATTGCCAAGGCTTGTGAAAAGTAAGGAGAAAGTTACTTTAGTGAATGCTGCTTGATTACAAGGTAAGTGTGCACTTTAAAAATTGTCATTAATTATTGCATTCCTATGAAATGTTTACATAGAAGTGCATTGCTGCTGCATTTATTGAAATGTTTATTAATGTTGTTTTCATATAGAGTACAATTAAATGTTGCAGACAACAGGGAGGGTACCTTGTCACGTAAGGGTGAAAGTTCATGAGCAGTACTGTACCACAGCATGTAGTATTATGCATCTGTTGCCTTATCCACTGTGACCACAGTAGTAATGCAGTTATACGGGCTTCATTTGTGTTTTGATTATGCACTGATTATGTTGTGCAAGTCTGTGTCTGGGTCACTTATCTGTCCAACCACTGAGGCCATGTACAGGCTAATCCCACTCCTGCTCTATATAGCAGATCTGTGTCACACTGCCAGTGGCTGTAGCTCTTTGTCTGAGGGGTGGTGGGGCAGTAAGTCCCTGTTACATACACATTACTGATGGATTTTACACCAGGATGATGGAGCACAGGTGGGTAGCAAGCATGCAGGGGAGGTTGTACTACTGCTTATGTATATGTGCTTTGGCTGCTTAGTGCTAGCTGGAGAACATGTTATTATGTATTTCTCCCATAAAACGCGCAATGAGAGTGCATTCTGTGTCAGCACACAAGTACCTGCTTAATACACTCTGCAGCAGAGGCACACCTCTTCCTCCTTCTTGAGGCTATATCTTCATTGTCAGTGCAGTACATCTGTCTTTAACAAGGCTCTGTTTGTACCTGCAACTGCTCCACCTGTTTGTGTATATAATCATAGAAGCCCTCTATGTTTATACTCCTATGTTGTCAAAGGCACGGTGTATGAAAGGGCAGCCAGTGGCACTCAGAGCATCGATTGTAGTCAATTATACAGTATTGGAGCAAGTCATTGCCTGCCACTAGCAACTGCAGGTTTAATGTTGTATCTGTTCATTGCCCCTTTTTTGGTGGAGGCCACTTTATAAAAGGTAAACCTTCACTTTCTAAGGGTATGTAGCATGCATTTGCTATAGCCCACAGAAATATATAACTGACGCCTACTTGCAGTGCACAAAGTGAACCCACAGAGTAAATCATTACTTACTGATGTGCTTATTCTGACATATATTTTCCTTCTCCTAATGAAGCAGGATGCCAAGAAAAGGAAAGCAAAGGAAATGCAAGTGTGCCCATGCAGAAAATGAGATCTATTTGCGGGCCCATCATCTATGTAGTCTGAGATGACTGGCCATGAGAAATCTGAGCTGTCTTTTCACTGACATGATTAGTACTGCAAAAGCTCAGTCCATCTCCCTGGCACAAGAGCTAAAGACAACAGAAAGGTGGCCAACCAACCAAACCACTTTTATCAGAGATGGAGGAGCTCTTTACCTCTCTGTATGGGAATTCTGAGTCATCCAGATGACATGATGGAGTCCTGGATATTGCAGCTCACCTTGACTGGACTCAAAAAATCTCTGTTGGAGATACCTCAGGTGTGTATATCTTTAGATAGATGTGTATCTGCAAACTGGGTAAATGTGCTATATACTGTGTAGATTAAATGTAGTATCACTTTTGTTAATAGGAACATTAGAGCTTTAGACTCGAAGACCACCATTACAAGGTAAGTTAGCAATTATTAAGTCCTATCACCATAGACAGTCATATTTAATCATTCATTCACTGTGATTCAAGCAATGGTGATGGGTGTTTCCCTTTGGTGTCTTCTCAGGTGATGCTTTATCATGTTCTTCCACCATAGACATACTGTTGCCTGGCATCAAACATGACTCAGACTTTGGCAATAACAGAAGCCAGGCTTTGGCATGGTCAGAGGTTGTGGTATCAGTGCTGGATACAGGCAATGTGAAATCTAGATCGGCAGTGGACATGGCTTCTGTGCCTTTGGGACCCACCCCAGACACACAAGAGGTCAAGAAGGATGGGAAGTCACAGACAGGCCTACCCAGGAAGGGCTGTCTTCCCCTGTGGTGTTGACCACTTGTTTGCCACAATCTACAGTGAGTACAGGTAAGATGGGAGTTGATGTTGTGCTAATGATTGCACACACCATGGATACCACTCCCTCAACTAAGCTAGCCCTCTCAATGTCCACAGCCAAGCAACTGCACAGGGCCATCAAACAGGGACTATCTAACATCACAGCTCTTGCTGGAATGGTGGGTATTTTACATGGTGTGAGTGATGACCTGTGAGACTGCAGATTCCATATGAGTGACATCATGGGCATGTTCCATAGGCAGTTTGCATGACCAAGGTCTCCCTCTGCATAGAGTAATTGTGGAAGACACACTTCCCATGGCCACTCCACTACTGTCTCCAGTGGAGAAGGCCATTAGCGAGGGGTGAGGCCACTTTCTGGTTCCACTTTCACTTCTCCAGCCAAGGTGTTAGGTGTAACATAAGATATGGATGTCCAGAGGGTGTGAAGCTCATCTCCAGACAATGTGGTGGGGGTAACATAAGCTATGGATGTCCAGAAGGTGTGCAGCTTATGGCACAGTGATAGATGTTATGGGCCATCACTCACATTCATGCAACACTTTTTCCTTTAAGAAAGGTCTGAAGCATGCCAGTGACCCACACACAACAGAGTGTTTCTGTGGACAGGGGCATGTATGGTCTGCACACACACATCTCCCATGGATGCCATGAACCTATCTGTAGGATGTCAGCACAGTGCTGCAACATCTGCTGAGGTTTTGTCTCACCGTACACACACACACACACACACACACACACACACACACACACACACGCACACACACGCACACACATGCACACACACACACACACACACACACACACACACACACAC
Source organism: Protopterus annectens (assembly GCF_019279795.1). Classification (NCBI taxonomy): domain Eukaryota; kingdom Metazoa; phylum Chordata; order Ceratodontiformes; family Protopteridae; genus Protopterus; species Protopterus annectens. The sequence continues at coordinate 1,954,894,611 of NC_056743.1, read as the reverse complement.
ACACACACACACACACGAACGCACGCACGCATGCACACACACACACACACACACACACACACACACACACACACACACACACACACACACACACACACACACACACACACACATGTATCACTGGTGATAACAATTCCCACCTGCCAATTGCACCCTAGTCCCTCATATATCTGACACCCACAGTGACAAGTTATTTTCAACTATACCAATGCACACATTTCCCTGTAGATGACACTTGACACTGTGGCCCTCCCAACCTGTGCAAATGTTAATAACTGTGCCCTGCCCTTTGTAGTGTGCTACTCTGTTACTTGGGTAGCCTATCAGTCACTCATTTTGCAACCTTATTTAAGACCAACCATCACAATATGGAGGAAAAACTGTTGAGAGGAATATTATGTAATGCAGACTCCTAATTTGTGTTTGTGAAGTTTCTGTTCTGAGTCTGATTGTAGTATATTGTCTGCATACAGCAGCTTTGTTGACCTTTTTTTTCCAGCCTATTTGCTAATTAGTCCATCACCAGTATGAACAGCAGTGGGCTCAGGGGTGAACCCTGATGCACACCCACTCCCACTGGGAGCCCCTCTCTATGTCTGAACTTGCTCATACTTGACCGGGTCTTTGTAGATAGCATGCACTAATTCTACCCACATTTCTAGTCTTTAGAACCATCAGAGGACTGTCCTGAATAGTTATATAGAATGATTACAGATGACTAGTACAGGTAATCTAAAAGCATGAAGCCCTAGGATCTGGTTCAATTAATTGTAACTGTCAATGTTTCTGAAAAGATCAGACAAGAGGCAGCATTACTGCACAATCAAAATAAAGAATGAATACGTCAGTAATATTGACTTTATTATCATGATGGACCAATATGGGGAGAAAATGCCACTGATAATATTACATTTCAGACTAAATGGTGTGGCTTTTAAAGTTTTTGTATTATCACAAATGAACACATATATCAAACACATCATTCAAAGAAACAAATAATAGTTTGCTAAGCTTGATCAGAACTAGGAGATTCTTGAATCTTCACTAGAAACTAACTTTTCAAATATTTTTTCTAGACAGAAAACCACAAAATAAAACTACATTATGTTATTAAGATCTGAAAGAGATCCTAATGGAAAATCAAGCATATAGCTAGTGTAATGCTGACACATGGAGAGCTACTGGGCTGGCCATCAAATGAAAACAGCATATGCCCAAAGAAAAATGTTATTACCCTAATATACTCAGACAAGCAGCTAATTAACAATATTGATTTTAGTTACTGCATACTTAAATAAATACAAAGATATTTACAATAAGTTAAATTGTAGCAATTACAAATCAACAATAATGTTGGGCAGACCACAACTAAAGAAAATGAAATTCCAGAATCTAATAGCAACAGAGTTCAGATATTAAGTCATCCAGAAGCTAAAAACAACACCGAACATAGATCTTATGATCTCTGCAATGTTTTATGAAACCATCAATGAACAAAATCACATTTCCCCACATATCATCAAATTTCTCCCTTTATACACTACTGGAAAAATCTCACAAAATTATTCCCATTCCAGAAGAAGAAAAAGAAGAAAGAATTGTAAATCTAATATCAAGTTATAGGCCAATAGTAATATTGAATGAAGACTATAACATTCTGACCATAATGATAAACATATTTCTAATCTACGGCATCAAACAAATTACTTATCCTTACACATAAGGGCTTGGAAGAATATTTATTTAGATGAAGGAAACTCCACAAATTATTATGCCAGATATTCAAATCAAAATAATATCAAAGAGATCAATTCAAGTTTTTGTTAGTAGATCTCATCAAATGTTTTGATATCATTAATAATAATTATTTTAGTACCTTCAAGTACTTAAAATACATGAATCCAATAATCACTGTGGCAAAGTTGTCATTCTCCAATACAAATGTACCTATAGATTAGTGGAATGTGATTTTCTAGATTTATTCAGACTCACAGAGTAAGAGTAAGACAATGATGATAGATGTCTCATTTTCTTTTCATTCTAACAATGGAACATCTCTTGTACTTGTTCCAAGCAGACGTGAACAAAACTCTCACTAATATCGATGAACATTACATTTGCATTAATATTTAAATTTGTATGACAGCCAAGGTTCAATCATCATCATCGTCAGCAGCAGCAGATGCTGGCAACATCAATAAAGACATTGGTTAATCAACAACAGCCTCAGCTGGTTATACTTAAAAGTTAAAGTATTATTAATTTTTATTCCAAGATGGCTGCCGACTAGACTAGTCCCTATTCTTTGAGCTCCTCACAGTTATGTAATATCTGGGTTTTTTTTACAACTTTGAAGTTATATTTTTCCTCAGTTTTTTTTACAAAAAGATTTTCTAAGACTTTTTCTACGCATCTGGATTATTTTTTTCTTTGGAAATCTTAACTTGGGATACATTTTACTTCAGAACAGTCTTGTACCTTCATCTGATTTGGTCACCTGCTGCTTAAAGAGTCTTCCTGGAACCTGCTATCCTGATTCCACACCTCATCTCTGGGCATGGCTGCTAAATCTGACTCCATGGAGACTCAGGCAACGAAGGCCAAATTTTCTTCAATGCTTTCACCTGAAAAGGATTCCAGTTCAAAAAGACTAAGAACTTCTAAACAATCTTCTGAAACTACTAAAGTAAGTAATAAAGATTTGAATGACTCAAATTTTCATTTAGATTATCTAAAATTAGCATTAAAACATATCCAAAGTGCTATTCAAAGTTTCTCTGAACAATTTGCTGATTTTAGTAAAACTTTGAAGCAAATAAGTGACAGAATGGATATGATTGAAAGTAAAAATTCAGCTTTAGAGATAAAAACTGATTCATTGGAAAGTGACCTAAAATCTAAAGATAAGATTATTTCTGAAATACAAGCTAAATTGCTGGACTTAGAAGCCAGGAGCCGTAGAAATAACATAATTATTCGTGGCTTACCAGAATCTTATGACAATCAAAATTTACTATCTGTGACTAAAAACATCTTTGAAACATTGTTAAACTGTGAGGCAACTTCAAAATCTATAATCATAGAGAGAGCACATAGAGCATTACGTGCCAGTCAGGATTCTTCCTCACCACGGATTATTTACACTAAGTTACTAAACTTCCAAGACACTTATCAGATCCTAGAAGCAGCTAAAAGCAAAAAACAGTTTGTTTGGAAATCTCATAAACTGTCATTTTCACAGGACCTTCCTCCTCAAATAAAATTGAAAAGACAAAAACTTTCACCCTATTGTGCAGATCTGATAAAAAGAGGGATAAGATTTCGTATGTCCTATCCAAATACTTTATCTTTTACATTTAATGACAGAAGATTTATGTGCACAGACCCTAAAGAAGCAAAAGATATATTCCTTAAAACTTTTAAGAAGCTTCCTGATTCTGTGTCCTAATATTCCACTCTTTAGGTGGTTACAAATGTGATGATTTATTTCATTTTATATGATTTCAGTCAGAATTTGTCATTTGTTACCTAATACAGGTATGTTCTGTCTTACTATAATAGATTATTCAAGTATCTTTCATTTTAAGATATAATTGATTTTATTACAAAGGTAAAATGCTAACTAGTAATATGTTTTAGTTTTGTATAACAACTTTGAAGTTTGTTTCTATGTTGCGACGAGGTGACCTGATTACATTACAGATATAGTGTGTTCAGCGCCCTAGGACAGTTTGTGAACATTTTGGAGGGAGAATCTACGTGCCTCGAGAGTTTTCAGGGCAAAAATCTTTCACTTTTCTTATCAGCTGCATCTCCTACTTGGCCACGCACCTTCTACGGACTATCGGAGGCTTGAAATGACATCATCATTCGAAGAAGAAACCTGTTGATTGCAGCTTTACTGTTTTCTCTTGGCTGCTGCGCTTTTCAGCTACTCGCTATATTTACATGTTGTATTTTGTTGCTGTGGTCAAACTGTAGTTGTTTCCTGCATTTCCAATGCAGTCTTTTGTTTAAATCTTACAGCTGTGTGCCCTATTTTTAAATTTATGCTTTTCTGAGGCTCCACGGTCATTGATACAAAGGCGGAAGTGCCTCCACCTCGCTCTACATAGATTGGATATCTCCTATCTAAAGGTACCATTTAAAAAGTTGTTTATTCTTTTTTTATTTCAGAAAACATTACAATAAGTTGGTCAGTTCTCTAATGTTGATACAGGGCTTTCTTTTCAAATAATATGAAAACATCGTTAATGTTATATAAAAGTACTTTAAACGCTATGGTTTAATTGTACACTATATTGCATAGCTAAATTCTAATTAGCATATGTCAGGGTCATGAATTAATGCTATGAACATGCTGTGTGTGTTTGGGTATATTCTGTGTTATAGCAACGACATAGAATTCAGGTATAAATGATATATTTATGTATGTGGAATGCGCGCTTGAGGGGGGGTGGTTGGGCTCAGTTCCTGGGGGCGCAGGGCTCTTTAATGATCCACAAAGAGTCTGATGATTTTACAAAATATAACGTTGCAGACCTTAATTCACTTTATGAGCCACTTACTTAAAATCATAAATTATACATACTTGCTCAAATAACTTTAAACACTAATGTGATTGATGACTTTTATGTGAATGGGTTGCTTATGGTTATAGGATTGTACAGTTGTATCTTTCAGTGTGTAACACCAGATGGCACTAAAATTTATTCAGATGTAGTGAAAAGGATAGGGGATGTGGCTGTGCAGCTGATGTATTTGCAGATATATTTACTTGTGGATTGTTGGGGAGTTTGGTGTTCCCGGGGGATGGACCTGATTTCCTTTGGGTGTATGGTCTTTGTATATATTCTGTGTATTTTGAAATAAATGTTACTTTCCTTGTTCAGCTCATTCTCTAGAAATATTCTTCATTTTACTGCGATGTCATTTGACAAAGTTTGGAATGTTTTGTTTTATTATATTTATTGTAAATTCTGGGGCTGTTTTTGTTTTTTTTTAATCAAAGCATTATTTTATATATGTTATAATTTACATTAGTTTCTCATAGTGTAAATATGTATGCAGAGAAATGACAGACCTATCTTTCTTTTACTTTCTACATGCATTTGAGTCATTATAATACCTGGAATGTAGTGATGATTTTGGTCAACTAATATGTATTTGAACTATATGAGGAAAATCATTTAAATGTTATATATATTTGCAAAATATAGGAGCTTGTAATTACGTATTGAATAGGGATTGAGTATGTTGGACGTCTTGAGTTTAGATAGATATGTAAATATGTTCAGTGTTATTGTTTTGGTTTTAGTTTTTGTTAGGACTTTATCTAAAGCTTATTCTGCTAATTTGAAGTTTTTGGTAAACAAAAATATAATTTCTACTTTATTTATCTCTGACCTTCCTTTGTCATTAGGGGTATGGTGGGCAGGCACTAGGGTAAGGATGAAGGAGGTATGTAAATTTAAAATTATCTTTTTTTTCCTGAGGGTATTTATAATAATGAGTTTTTATTTAAACACAGTTCAGACTAGTTATGTTTCTTTTTTTCTCTTTGATATTGATTTGATTATATTCAGGACATTACTCTGTGTTTTTATTGCATCAATATTAATCATTTACCTTACGTATGACAAATAACTTAATAGTTGATTCCTGGAATGTAAGAGGAATCCAAAGTAAAGCAAAACAATCTTTATTATTTCACTTGATATTTAAATCACAAGCCAACATATGTTTTATTCAAGAGACACATATTTCTCGAGTTGATTGGGATAAAGAAAAAAGTAAAAAATGGATCAAGAAGATAGCGGCTTCTGGGGATACTTCTAATTCTAGAGGTGTAGCCATAATTATTAAACAAAAATTCATGGGGAACATCATTGATGAGAAATATGATAACGAGGGTAGATGGTGTTTGTTTACCGCTACTATTCATAATCTTAATAAACCACTTTTAGTTTTAAATCTATATGGTCCTTGTAGTCAACAACATTTTTTTTATCTTAAAAATTTATAATATTCTCACCTCTTATAAAGACCACTATATTATAGTAGGTGGAGATTGGAACGCAGTAATAAACCCAGAAATTGATCGTACTAGTTCCTCTGCTTCTTATAACTATCAAGCGACTCTGGCCCTTAATGAATTAATCGTGGAACATAATTTAATTGATCCATTACATTCTATAAAAATCTCAAACAAGAAAGATATTTATACATATTACTCAAAATGCTACCATTCATGGTCTAGATTGGATTTTTTTCTGATTTCTAATACTATTTCAAAATTTATTTTGGATTTTAATATTGAACCCAGATATTTTTCAGATCATTCAAGAATCTTATTAAAACTAAACATTACCCACAATATTAAAAATAATATTAACTCAAACAAATGGACTCTAAACAATAATTTACTCTTAAACAAAGATATTTGTAAACAATGCTCAGAAACTATACAGGAAATGGAAGGTGATCCAGACTTAACTGATATTCCTTACGATATACAATGGGCTGCATGCAAGGCGAGATTAAGAGGAATGTTTATCAGTAAAGCTGCTTACCTTAAAAAACATTATTTTAAGAAAGAAGAGTTCTTAAAATCTAGAATTCATTCTCTTGAAAATCAGTTTAGATTAAATCAAGACTCTAGTCTTGAAAAGCAAATCTTAGATTGTCAGAAAGAACTAATTTTGCTACATCAAAACAACCTTTCTTTAGTAGATCAAAAACTATTAGCAACGTATTCAGAATGGGCCCAAGTTCCTTCTAAAATATTGGCTAGAATAATTAAAAATAATTTTGATAAGCCAAAAATTTCATCTTTGTTGCACAAGAATAAACTATACAACACAGATGAAGAAATTATTTATCTCTTTACTCTACTTTATACAGAATTATACTCAAAACCATCTAATTCATTAGATGATAATCATATAAAAAGCTTTTTAAGTTCTTTAAATTTTCCCAAGTTAAATGATAATCAACAAAGATTGCTTTCTGCTCCTCTAACCTTTCAAGAGATTTCAGAATCAATTGATAGTCTTAAATCTGGTAAATCTCCTGGTCCAGATGGGTTCACACCGGAATTTTTTAAATCCTTTAAGTCGGTAATCATTCCCTTTCTTTTTAAAGTATACAATTACATAAGAATCAAGGATATTTCGGATATTCATTGGAATACATCTAAAACTATATTAATTTTGAAAAATAATAAAGAAAAAACAGACCCATTTAATTATAGACCTATTTCTTTAATAAATTTAGACATAAAGATTTTAGCATCTATTTTGGCCAACAGATTGAAACAGGTTTTACCTTCAATTATTTCCCAAGACCAATCAGGATTTATGTCCCACAGACATGCTTGGGATAATACACTGACTTTAGAATCTATCATCCATCTCATAAAAAATGATTCTAACCCAATGTATGCACTGATTCTTGATGCATCAAATGCTTTTGACAGAGTCTGTTGGAATTTTCTTTTTCAAACTATGTCATGCTTTAACTTTCCTTTATTCTTTATAAACTTTTTAAAAACTTTGTACAAAGATATGTTTACCAGACTTTACATTAATGGTTACACTTCTTCCCCTATAAAGATTACCAGAGGTACGAGGCAAGGTTGTCCACTGTCCCCTTTTCTTTTTAATATATATTTAGAACCGTTACTGTTGTTTATTACTCAAAACACTTTTCATAATGTCCCTAGGATTCTTAATACAAAAATTTATTTTTTGGCCTTTGCTGACGACCTAGTATTATACTTTCAAACTCCAATATCTGACCTTAGTAAAATAACAAATTCTATTGAATGTTTCTCTTCTGCTTCGAACTATCTTATAAATCCTTCAAAAACTCATATATTTCCTTTAAATCATAAGGTTCATAAAACGTACTTGTTTTCTGATCAACTAATCCAGTTTACTTTTGGTATAAAGTATTTGGGAATCAACATAAAACACAATAATAATTCTTCTTTTCAAAATAACATAAGTAAAGTTTGGAGTTCAATAGTATCTGCTATAACCAGATGGGAGCACTTAAATCTATCACTTTTATCAATGGCTGCTATAATTAAAATGAACATTCTACCAAAATTTCTATATCAATTCAATTCTTCTGACCAGATAATTCCTAGATCTTTTTTCGAGAATGTAAATAAAGAGTTGGCTAAATTTTTATGGTTTCCCAAATCAGTTAGAATCTCCTATTCTAGATTATCAATTTCTAAGGATAAAGGTGGTTTGGGACTACCAAACTTCTATCTTTACTATTTAATTGTTTCATCAAACAAACTTTTCTCCATATCTAATTTCAAAAATAGTAAACATATCAATTATCCCTCATGGATAAAGATTTGGTATAATTACATTATATCTAAAAATATAAACCCAGAAGCTATTCCTTTTATTTCTCCAGATATGAAAATTACCAATAAAATTTCTATCTTTATTAAACAAAAGATTAAAGCCTTTCAAACTTTGCTAAAATTATGTAATCTAGATAAGTTTTCTCACTTTTTTCAACCACTTCATCGAAATCCTAATATAATGATAGATAACACTCCTTTTAACCTAACAAAGTATCCTCTAATAAAAAATTTGAAAGTCTGGGATATCCTGAAATATAATGACTTATCCCTAATAGATTGGCATAAAATTCTGAATGTCAGTTGGAATTATTCTACAATACTACGCCAATTAAGAGAAGTAATCAAGAGTAAGTATGAACCCATAGAACCTATAGAACATAAATTAAATAATCTAAACACGATAATTAGAACATTATCTTTGTCAGGTAAAATGTTATCTAATTCTTATAAACTGATAAAGAATCTAGTGCTGGATCAGAACTGTCTCTTGTCAAATGTCTGATTAAATCATAATTCTCAAATAACTGAGAATCAAAAACTTTTGGCAATCAGATATACTAAGGAATTTACTCCATTTAAGAAATTAATGTACACACAATTAATGATTAACAGTGATGCTTACTATACTCCATATAAATTAAATAAATTTAATCCTAATAAATCCCCATCATGCACATGTTGTTCCTACCCCCAAGCTGACCTCTTACATATTCTATGGTATTGTCATTTTTCTCATAGATTATGGACCTCTTTGAAAGTAAGACTACAGAGAATGGGCTATCACAAATCTATGTTGTCCTGGGAAATTGCTATACTTCATATTCCGATAATTCATCTCTCAAAATTAGATACTCATGTTATTATTTTTATTTGCTCTTTAATAAAACTTTACACAACTCAAAACTGGCTTGATCGTACCAAACTAAACTGGGATACTTTCCAGAAAATGGCTTACTTATATATTGATGCTCAGAGAAACATAGTTAAGAGTCCTAAAAAAATGGCTTTAAAAAATTAGTATTAGAGAAGGTTTTGAATGTTATTAATAATTAATGCCTTTAAATCTTTTTCTGGTCTTGTGTTTGGTAAATTTTTATTCCCTTAATTGAAATTTATCAATACATAGAATTTTATTTTTATTTCAAGTTATCATTTATTTTCTGGTTACCTATTGTATATATTGTGTAATATTATTATTCTATCTCTTTTCCTAATGCTTATAAGAGTTGCAATTTGTTTAAACAAAGTTGTTTATATTTATTCAACTCCTAATGTATTGTTTATATATTCAATAAAAAGTTTTTTGAGAAAAAAAAGTATTATTAATTCTTCTTGTTTAAAAATAAAATATTTAGGAAAATTGGATCATACAAAGTTACATATGGCTCAGCCTAAATAATCCATTTGTTCAAGGTGATTACATTTTTCAAGATGATTACATTAAATTGTGTCATTTCCCACTTTCACTGACATGAAAAATCAATCAGATTGAAATAATACTGCTTACTAAGTAGATTTTATTCACTTATAATGAATTATATCTACCAGCTCTGATTTTCATTTCTAAAACTAAAAGAACTTAAAAAAAGAAAAATTTCTCTGGCAAGGAAGCAGTCCAAGACGTCTTAAGGATGGAATCCATTTGTTTGGTTGAACTTATATTTGGTTGAGCCACAAAAAAATTGAAAAAATGTTGGAAAGTACATTTAATTAAATGCCTGTTTCATTGAAAGCTTATTTCATAGAATATGGTTTATTTACATGTAGTGCTCAGACAGTACTATACTAGAGAAGTAGAAATATGCCCAAATGTATGAAGATGTTTAGCTTTCCATTTGCGAATATTGAAATCAGTGTGCTTCCAGAACTATTGCTGGCATGGTTTGTAGTCATGCACCAGCAGTAATTCACTTTTTGTGACCTTTTCCCTTTCCTTCATGGTTGAGGGAGATATGGGGTTGAAATCTCCCACATGAATGGGGGCCTTTCCCTGCGCAAGCGCATTTCTAGGAGCTTTCTGCTGCATGCTGTTTTCCATTAACTGTAATTTGACAAATAGCCATATTGTACTTTTTGACCATTATGAACTTAAACTTTCAGACCCTAAAATGTTTATACTGGTAGAGCTGGAAGTTTCTTAAATTGGAATTTGTTCTGGACAGAACTTCTAAAAGAGGATACAGTAGACAGGATAAAGTGCTCAACATAAATGAAATTGTGTTTTAAAAAAAACACGAGCAAATCAGCTAAAATGGTACTTTCAATAATATTTATTTATTTATTTATTTAACATTTGTTGACCGGGAATGTCCGACTAGGTTCCACAGAGCCTGTTTTCAGCGGAGGCCCGGGAAGAAACGCTCCAGATGCATGTCTTTGGAATGTGGGAGGAAACCGGAGTACCCGGAGGAAACCCACGCGAACACAGGGAGAACATGCAAACTCCACACAGAAGGCACCCCAGCCGAGAATCGAACCGGAGAACCTCTTGCTGTGAGGCGACAATGTTAACCGCTGCACCACTGCAAATCAGCTAATAGTCCAAGTATTCCAGGCATATATTTCATATTCTATGATAAATAATGGGTCGTATTAAAGCAGACTTGTACATGTTAGCACATTTGTACTACTCAATTGTTTCCATAGTAATTTAATAAATCTGTATTATATTTGGAAACAATAACTATGAATTAGATGTACAGAAGTTGGATGATCTCATTGTAACTCTTTTCTTCACCTTATAGACACAAGGTACAGGGTTTGACTCTGACATCACTTTATTGGCTATGTTTAAAATAGCCTTTTAGGACAGTTAGCCTAGTATTCAGCTGTGAATCTATGAATCAATACAATGTATTACTTTTATTCAAAAACTTTAAAATGTCTTCTTAAAACAGAATGTTAATTTACTCAGTTTTAAAAACTAGGCAAACTAAAGCTTTATTTCTAGAGTGTATGCCATAATACTCTCAGTAATGCCCAGTGAATTGTATTTAAACTGCAAGATGTAGTGTACAGAACTGAATTACACTCTTAGCAACACTGGATGACTAAATAGATGGTGTAACTTTAGATTTATGAAATATTCTTGAGACTATGTGATACAGATCAGTGGTTAAACTACATTTCCTTGAGGTCTAGTGGATTAGGAAACAACTCACTGAGTTAAACTTCCCACTCTTTATTCTCCAATCATTTATTCCCTAGGAAATCACTTACAGTACATTTTCTAAATATGTTAAGTAAGAACAGCTGTATTTACTTTCTTGTAGGAATTTGAAGGCTTAATGTGCAGACAGAGTCTATCCTACACGTGGGAAAAGTGTTTGGTAGGAAACCTGTTACACCAACACATACTGTTGAACTTGTAATGGAGACTTAGGTCTTTGAACTGGGTGTTTGTTAGACTGCTTTTTTTCTGTGAAGATGGAGAAGCTCAAAGAGCACAGGATTTTTTACCATGTAAAACACTAAGCAAAAGATTACATCTCAAGAGCCTATATGAGAGAGGATAAATGAAAAGGGAGTCTAGCCTGTTGGTGTAACTTAAGTGACTTAAAGCAGATATTTTATTTTATTCTTATTTCTTTAGTTAGGAATCTTTGTGGCCTTTCAAGTTGTACAAAGTAATTTGCACATCCTAAATATATGATTGTATTCAATGGCGCATCTAATAAGTAGGGAGTACAGAGGGCCTGATTAAAAGAGAACTCTTTTCTATGTAGGACCCAGTTTTTTATAACATAGTCTGTTTTGCTGAGAGTGTCAGTGATAAAAGCAGAAAAGGAGGCAAATGCTTTATTGAAGGTAACTGTGCTGCACTTCTTGGCATTCAGGATGAGCCTGTATCTAACACATCAAGGGTTGTTCTGATTTAGGCCTTGCTGGAATATATGAGCATCATGGGAGCGATTGACAACTGTACCTGATTTGCAGTCATCCATAAACTTGGTTAACCAGAGACCTTGATGCCTGAGTTCAGTTCTGAGAAGCACATTTCAAATAAAAGATGACCCAAGACTGAGCCTTGTGGAAC
>NC_056743.1:1954874689-1954877189 GCF_019279795.1 Protopterus annectens | reverse complement strand
AGGAGCAGCCGAAAGAAGAAGAAGACATATATATATATATATATATATATATATATATATATATATATATATATATATATATATATATATATGTGTGTGTGTGTGTGTGTGTGTGTGTGTGCGCGCATGTGGGAAAGGAAAGCTGACCAGTCATAGATCCCTACTCCCTCACGGAATTCAAAATGCAACAAGTCACAAGTCATTTGAGGGGTAATGCTATCAAACACAAAAATACTCAAAAAATTAAATCACTAAAAACAACACTAAGCAGCAGAAACACACATCCCAAACTCAGAAGCATTACAGCGTTAGGGAGCAGCAACAGAGACATTAGTACAAGCAGCACCGATGCACACATTGTGATCTTAAGCACTACAAACAACAGTACAAGTAACAAGAAAAGTGTTGCAGTGCACAAAATAAACAATTTTGACTTTAAGTACAATCAGCAGCAGTACTCAGAATCAATATTCAGACGTTACTTGCAAATGGCAACAGAATTCAGAAACACATTGATATTACCAAGTAGCAGCGCTGTTCAAATTAAATATTCGACCTTAAAAAAGGGGCTATAATATGTTGTAGGCCATGAATGGCAACAGCTAACCGCCGCTCCTCCTTAGTACGTTTTCCTTCATGCATACTTTTTAATTTCTTTTTTCCACAATATTTTATTAGATTTTTTAAAAACCATGAATTATACAATATATAAAGCACAACAAGAATAAAAAACAAAATGTAAGTACATAACTTAGCAAGTTCCGAAAATAAAATTGCCAAAGATTCCAGAGACAACCACAAGGCATTCTATAGCTATGTCAAGAATCTAAATGGAAATGCTCAGATCTGCTCTGAGCTACAACAGAATGGCATTAAATATACTGATCTCAAGGACATTGCCGATATCCTGGCAGATCGATTCAGTGCCAACTTCACTCCCCTCTCACCCACTAAAGGCCCATCTCAATACTGAAAGAGTGTCATATTCTGGTAATCATGGCCACACAGGTAAAGACTGAACTCTCCAAAGCTAAGAATACAGCATCCATGGGACCAGATGACATCCCAGGCTGTGTACTACGTGAACTAAAAAATGAACTGGCACCTCACCTAAGTGTCATGTTTAATTATAGCCTCACCTCAGGCTTTGTGTCTACTGAGCGGTACACAGCTACAGTTATCCCCCTCCAAAAGGGAGGATCCACCTTGGATACTGGGAACTACTGCCCCATCAGTCTGATGAGCCTGATCTGCAAGGCCATGGAACGTATTATCATGGAACTTATAAAGAAAGACATTGGCAACCTTCAAACACTGCACCCTACCTAGTTTGGGTTTGTGAAGGGCCGATCCTGTCTCCTGAACCTGATTGATTTCTTTGAATCAGTCTCCACAGCTGTGGATGAGGGTAAGGTGGTCCACACAGCCTATCTGGACCTTGTCAAGGCCTTTCGACACCATCCCCCACTCTGGAATCATAGATGAACTTACTAAGCTGGGCATTAATCCCTACATCACTCGATGGGTTGCCAACTGGCTTACTGACAGAACCCACACTGTAAAAGTAGCAGACTCCAAATCCAGCTCCAGACAAGTGACAAGTGGAGTACCTTGGGGTTCAGTCCTGGGACTGCTCTTGTTTGGCATCTACTTCTCTGAAGTACAGGCCAGCACTAAGGGACTCTGGCTAACAAAGTTCACAGATGACTGCAAACTGGGAGCCATTACTGAATCCTCAAATTATGTGGATATTCTACAAAAGGGCTTTACAGAAACAGATGTTTGGTGCCAGAGCCATGGGTTCAAACTCAATGACAAGAAATGTATGGTTATCCCCTTTGGGAAAACACATGTACCCGTGAATTACCACATAGGTATCAGTACATTAAACTCCGAAAGTGTGATAAGAGACTTAGGGACACAGGTGGACAATGGTCTCACCTTTGATAACCACATCGCCACAACAGTCAGGACATCCTTCTATGTGGCACACCTCATCACTAAGGGCTTTTCATCCAGAAAAAAGGAGGTCATTGTCCCACTGTACTCATCCCTCATTAGACTCATTATAGAATACAATGCCCTGTTTGGTATGTACCTCTCAAGACATCTACAACAACTGGAAAGGCTGCAGAAATACCTCACTAAAAGAATCAGAGGCCTAAAGCAGATGCCCTATGCTGACTGTCTAAAAAAATTCCAGCTATACTCTGTGGCATATCGTTTACTCAGAGGCCATCTCTGCTTAACATGCAAGGCCATGTCAAACCCAGAGCTGATGGACATGCTACACTTAAAAAAATCCCAATCCCTCAGAGCCACACACTCCAGGGATCTAAACCTTGTCATCACAATGAACAAAACATGCTGGAGGGATATGTTCCTGACCCAGAGACTCCCCAGACTCTGGAATAGACTGCGCATACATGTCAAGCAGAGCATCTCTTTGGCCCTCTTCAAAAGGAACCTTGACGATTGGATGGGAGATAGGAAATTCACC
>NC_056743.1:1954714689-1954869689 GCF_019279795.1 Protopterus annectens | reverse complement strand
TATGTGGGTGTTAACCGGTAACATTTCTGTACATGTCTATCATACATTTTAATGTTCATATGTTTGTGGGATTGTGTTCTGCAGTATGGCCTGTCAGGTTGTATTGTGGATGTGAATGTTTGTTCTTTAGTTTTCTTTCTGAATCACCCACTGATTCCTCGTACACCTCCAGTTCCCCTATTGTGCATCCGACCCAGTCTCCCCTTGGTGAATTATTACATTACCCCTTACCCCTCACCCTCATATTCCACACACACCATCCATCCCTTCTCTGGTTGATGGCCCATGGCACAGACAACAGAACACATTGCATACTCTACATATCTCTGGTACCAATATGGTTGTGAGGACAGCCCTGGCATATTTGATCTTCCACATGCTGTACTTCATGCACATAGGTACACGCAAATACCTATCTTTCATGACATGGTAGGTAGACCCGGGTAATACCCATGCATCTTTGGGCTGTCCAGACAGGGACGACCTGGACCGTGAATGGGCCATCTTTGGGACACACATCAGATTTTACAGGCCGACACATGCCCACGGTCAGTACAAAGGAGAGTACTTTACTTTTATGCCTACGTGACAGCTTATTAATTTAGCGGTTTAGTTGCTTATTCTGTTTCTTGTAACATTTACGTAGTTTAGATACAGAATTAACTATTTTATGGAACTATTACATAAAATATGGGACATAATTATGTCCTACAATCGCACATTTAACATTTTCATTAGTTTGGTAAGGACACAACTGCCCAGAGAGGGACTGTCCCTCACAATGTGGGACAGGTGGTAACCCTAACCATTGGGCTAGGCTTAGCAAAGGGAGTGGAACACTAACACGCTGCGTTTTGCTTCCACTTGGTATAACAATCAACACTACAATGGAATACGGGCACTGGGTTTTAAATGTCATTTGTTCGAGAGACGGGGACTCAATATTCAGCTACGTGCCTTTGTGTTTACTTTTTATTTTGGTGTTCGCAAAACTGTCTTGTATGCTTTGCATACATTTCGGTATCCATGGACACTAACAGGAGTGATTGTTATTAGAGGTAGGCTGTACTAGTCAGCATTTTAGGTTGCGCGTCTGCAGTCGACATGTTCACGCCTCCGTGCAGCGCTTAGACACACCCCCTGCACTCGCGCATGTTTCCTATGCACATGGATGTTACGGCAGCGCGCCTTCATTAATATGCATTTGGTGCTGCTGTGCCATCTCTATGGCACATGGTTGGCGCAAGGCTAACGCCGTCCTTGCACCGAGCTTCATGAATCCCGGGGTGAATATTGGCCCAGGAGAGGCCTACATCCTTGGACTTTTATTTTAAGTGTAGTCCTTTGCTGGAAGGGCTAAATAGCCTATGAATCTTAAAGGTACTCTTTTTGTTTATTTTAAATGTCAAATGAGCTGGTATTTTTTTCTTTTCCCCTATGGATGTACAAAATAAAATGCATGTTTGCTGCCTCTGATATAGACATACAAATAGATATACATAAGGTAGGTAGTACACACACACACACACACACACACACACACACACACACACACACACACACACACACACACACACACACACACACACACACACACATTTGTATACATACATGGGTCCCCTTCACATGGTTGACTTTTCAGAAAGTCGACTTTTCATATGGCCGAGACCATATGATTGACTTTCGAAAAGCAGACCATGGGGAACCACTATCTCCGTACAGTGCGGAATGGGAAAATGTCCTCTTCCGCACTGTAGTGTGATCTCAGAGTTAGTATATTTAATTTACGGGGTGGGTGGGGGTGGTGCCCTCACAGGGGTGCGGGGGGGCTTGCCCCCCTGCTAACAGTTGAAAGGTAAGTGTTTGGTGTGTATTATGTGTTTATTTTACATGGGTGGCTTTTTGAAAGTTGATCATATGGTCTTGGCCATATGAAAGTCAACTTTCTGAAGAGTCGACCATGTAAAGTAGACCCACATACACACACACACACACACATATATATATATATATATATATATATATATATATATATATATATATATATATATATATATATATTGTTTTCACCATCTGCCTGTTGTAAGACATACAGGGGTCTATATTAAATAATCAAAACCTACTTACCTCAAATCTGTATTCATCAGCACTGAAATAGTGAAATTCACTTCCACGAACTATGAAAACTTTCCTAGGGTAAAGAAGCAATTGGCCAACACCACAACTTTGCCCTTTTCCCCACTGTAGTGTGATCTCTGAGTTGGTATATACAGTTGGGGGGTGTGGTGGGTGCAGCCCCTCACATTGGGGGTGTGGATGGCAAAGCCCCCGATTTTGGTGGGTTTGATTTAGTGTGATGTGTGTTGTGGTATTGTAGTGGCCAAGTGATTACTTATCCTAGTAAAATTTTTGATATTCACTGAAATTTCGTTTTTTCAATGTTGATGAATACAGGTTTGAGGTAAGCAGATTTCGATTATCTAATATAGACCCAACATACAGAGCACCATTATAAAGATACCTAGCCTTGTTAGCAGGGATAATTTATAACTACATTTTGTAACTAATTATTTTGAATTTGGTATTATAATGATTGAAGCTGGAAAATAAATGTGCACAATATCTGTTTTGGTTTATTAGATCAATATCAGATGCTAGATCAAGCATCATCTTATTCTCAGCCCTGCAAAGGCCAAACTCATCGCATTTGCTTTAACCCAACATAGTCTACTCTAGCAAAATTTCTGTCTTCCATCATAAATAATCAAATCAAACAAGTTCTAGAACCAAATTACTTGACTTTGTTGTTGTTGTTGAAGATCTCAGATTTGACCATCACTTTCCTATTATATCCAAAAACTATTAAAACTAGGATTGTTATACAGAGGTAAACCATTCCTAACTGACTATGATCAATAAACTACAGCTGAATTGCCCTTCCTTCCTTTACTTCTCTATTGCTCACTGCTCATCAATATAACTCAATAGCACAGACTGTAAGAAATGTATCCAAAATGGCTTAATCTGCTGAAGATGTATTTTATGGAACACATCACTGACTGGCCTTAGCAAAACTTGATTGACTGGATTTAAATAATAGACTAACTGTTAGTCAGTTTAAAGTGATTCATAACATAATTAATAAACCTAACATGTACAGGGAGTTGTAGACACCCGCCATTCCTCTAGGCCACTAAGATCTCAACAGAAACAGTTACTAACTTCCATTAAATCACACAATCATGCAATCTATTCCTCATACTCTGTACTTCCAAAGCGTGGAACTCTGTCCCCAGTGACATTCCAAACAAAAAAAAAAAACATTTTCACATCCAGACTAAAATTTTGCATACAGGAAAAATAAATATTCTTTAAGCTCCCTCTACTACCTAAACTATCACTCACTAACAGTTTTTTCCCACTGTATCCATCTCTTATATGCATTCTGAATACTTATTGCACGTTGTTACAAAATAATGTAATTAATCTATAAATATGCACATAAAAATTGTATAATCCATTATAAAAATTTTGTTTGCTTTCCTGTTAAACTCTATTTCTGCAGAACACTTTCAGAATTAGTAAAACCTATTTAACTGTGCAGCATGCAGGTTTGGATTGTGAAGACTGTCAAGACAAGCTAGAAATACATATTTTCTATTTTCTGTTCATAATCGTCCTTTAACAGGGCATGGACAGAATACAATTGTAAAGGTTCACTTATATGTTCATAGGTTATTATCTAGCTATATAGGTTACAAAATTAGTTTCCTACATCTCTTAGGGTAATCTAATTCTCTGTCAGTCTAACAGATGGAATACACTTACTAAATTGACTTTATATATTGTATAGACTGTATGAATGCAAAAGGTGTTGTTGTACTTAATCAAAGAGTATTTGTGGGATACATAAAGCCGGACCAGGTGATGTTAATCTTTGAGAGATAAAGATTTTAGCATAACACCCAGACAATGCATAGCCTTACTTTTGATAAATACTCAATGCATAGCCTTACTTTTAATAAATACTCAATGCATAGCCTTACTTTTGATAAATACCCAGACAATGCATAGCCTTACTTTTGATAGAGATAACATGTTGATCAAAGGCAAACTTTCATTGATAGTAACAGCTAAATCTTTAAATTCCGTTTTCTACTTCCAAGGCTGTACCATTCAGAAATATTGACTGTAAAGGATGAAGTTGTCCAAAGACCTGAATCTTACAGTTATCAGAACTAAAATAAAAAACATATTTATTAGCCCATTTATTGAAGTAATTTAACACTTTATTTATACCTTTTAAATTGTTACTACAATACTACTTGTAATCATTGGTGTGATTACTCATCCACAATGATTAACTTAATGGAGATGAGAAAACTAAGTTAAATAAAAGTGGGCCAACATTGAGCCCTGGGGTACATGCTGAAGTGTGGGTAAATAGTAAAAATAAGACCCCTTTGATTGAAATACATTGTGAGTGACCCGGTGAGCCATGCCAGTATCCCATTAGTGAGGAATGAATTAAATCAGTATGTCAACAATACGTTTAAAACAGAAGAAGGAGGTAAGGCATCAAAAACTTTGATAAGATCCAAGTAAACTACTTCAGTGGTTCGTCCAAGATCCATGGCAACAGTAACACATAAAACTCTATTGAATTTGCTAAAGTTGACTTACCAGCATAACACCATGCAGCCTAAGGTCAAGTTTTACTTAAGGTAGATTCAGTCAAAAGTTTAGTCATATAGCTCTCAAAGCTTTCACATAGTGGTGAGGTAAGACTAATTGGCCTGTAGTTGTGAATGCCAAATTTATTCCTGTTTTCAAAATAGACATACTAATAGATCTTTTCACAGTAGAAGGAGTAGAATCTTTCCTCAATAAAATCATTAAAGATAAAACACACTGGTTATACCCCTATCAATCAGAAAGGGTTCCAGTGTCTGGAAGCAAGTCAGAATGAAGTTCATGACAGAGTGAATCTCCACGTGGGTGGAAGTCTAAATGAGAAAATCATCCAGGTGAAGGTAGATGCAAATGCCCTCATACCTCTCAACTGCATAGATTTTCAAGAATGTCCAGCTTTGTGCCTCATATTTTTGGTCTGTTTTTCACAAAACTATAGTTTACTGGCAAATTAGTGACAAATCATTAAAGACTGAAGCTAGAAAATAATGACAGACATTTGACTTTCAGATTTCACACCCTTTAGAAAATGTATGCTAATGCTAAACCTATTATTCTATTGACTTTCTAAGTTTGTAAGAGCAATATTAAAAAATGTCCCAATTTTTGGACCTTTGTCCCATTTTTATTTATGACTTTGTCCAGATTTCTTGATCTAAGAGGTTGAGAGGTATGAATGCCCTTGTTCCTGCAATGTGCAATCTGGAGTCAGGCACTTTGTAAATATCCTGTATGCAGCAAACAAACAAACAAAATGCAAGGAGGTAAATTGGTAATGTGCATCTCCGCCCTGTGCTTTTAATCTTGGATACTGCCAGGGAGTCCTGGCTATATGTATGTGGAGATAGGCATCTTTAAGATCCAAGTAATCATGAAAGCCTGCAGAAAGAGGAGGTAAGGCCTGCAAGGTTACCATTTTAAAATTTGACACTCTTCAGAATCTGTTCAGCCTTGCTAGGTCTGAAATGGATTTCTAAGGGCCATCATTTCTTGGGACTAAATGGAGGTGTAGATAGCTATTCTGGTGCCTGGTACCATCCCCCAGTCTGTCACTCCCCTCAACTCTAAGATGGCAATCAAAAAATATCTGTTTCCTTTTAAACTGTAGAAAACTGCTTGGTACAGTAGCAAGCAGCTGCTATAGTTTATGCCACATATGTTAAGCAGCTGCTATAGTTTATGCCACATATGTTAAGCAACTGCTATAGTTTATGCCACATATGTTAAGCAGCTGCTAAAGTTTATGCCACTTATGTTAAGCAGCTGCTATAGTTTATGCCACATATGTTAAGCAGCTGCTATAGTTTATGCCACATATGTTAAGCAGCTGCTATAGTTTATGCCACATATGTTGCAATAAACTTCTATTTTGTCTGCAAATGCAATACTGTTATTCATTTTTGAATGCCAGTAGTGCACAACACCGCAAATTGATCAGACACTGATGACTGCATGCTCTAAGACTTTGCACCCGGGGATGCTGCCCCCTTCTTCCCACCCTAGCTAGTCTACTGAGACTAAGAAAAATAATGATTAAAACGTTTGCCTTCTTCCTGTTCTTGTACTCTCTACAGTTCCTTGATGTACAAGTAATACTGGCTTGGTAAGATGCCTTTTGTTTTCTGGGTAACAAAGGGATGCCTGACAATTGTGAAAACAACCCCATCACAGGGTTTGAAAGACCCAAGCATCATCAGTATGTTTTCCCACACTTTTAGAAATAGTTCTAGATAACCCCTTATTTTGTGTAGATAGATGGGCAGGGGAGGAGTGGGTGGGCAATGGAGTTTGAGATGAAGTAGTATTTGAGGGCTAGTAGACTTATAGCTGGTGTTCTGACTGCCCGTGATGGCCCCTTATGCCTCCATTTTGGTTAGTTTGCCACTTTCTCCTGAAATGTCTTTTCTTCCTCTAGGCTGTTTTTCTTTATCCTGCCTCTGGTAGACAGGCCTGCTTTTAATGGAATAATTCCTACTGTATTTAGCAGGGAGTGAAACAGCTTTTTCACTGATTGCAGTCTTTTCTTTTGCCTCCAGCTTTTTAAACACCCACTTAACCAGGAGTCCAAACAGCTGCTGTCTAATGAGACATTAAGTGGGTTACTTGTCCTGGCAGGTGCTACCCCTCAGCCAAGGATGTATCTGCATAACGCATAACTAATCTTGTAACCGCACCCCCCCCTGAAAGCTGCATCCACTGTACCATAACCAGATTTGATAGATTCTTGCCAACCTGAGAAGAGAAGCTCTAAAGATCCAGAACTTTATCTTTCAAAATAGCTACTTTATTTCCCCTTAAGCTGGGACAAGAAGGTCCCCTGGAACTTGAACATATGATTCTGACAATTCAGAACCATAAAGACTAGGGTAACACAAGTGTACACTTCCCCCCAAAAAATGTCAAGCACCTTGGTTTCTCTGTCACTGTCTACCTGAGTTTTGGTTGGAGATTCAGGGGATCCCTTGTTGCCCGTGGATGACATAGGTGGATCAGTGGTAGTGTTCTTGTACAAACACTTATAAGAATCTGTTACTCTATAACAATGGTCAGGCTTTCTGGGAGGAGGGATTTGGGAATCTGCTTACAAAGATATATTTGTGAACAGATCATACTGAGCTTCAGAAACTGGAGGAATAGCTTAAAAGTTTAGGTTTTGGTAGTCCTAGAAGTTCTCTGCATCTGTTCTGGGCATCCATGTGATATTTAGCTTCCTACTTGAAGAAGTCCTTCAGTCTGTTGAGGATATCTCCAAATGAATGAATGAGTAATCCTTGGGTGAGCAGGAAGAGAATAAAATGTTCCAAGTTGGTTATTCTAAGACATGTAAGAGAAGTGAATTTAGTATTGTAAGTGAAACTTGCAGTAGTGAATTTTAGTCTTCTGTTAAGTACAAACATGCAGTTTTAAAAGTACTGTATTTTCATTTTTTTCTGTTTCCTAATTGTGTGTTTCTGAACAGTGTGCTGTGTGTCTCTCTGCAGTTAGTTCCCCACCCTCCCTCTCTGTTCCTGTGTTGGTATTAGTGTTGGTGGCTCTGGAATTGCCCGCACCGCCTATAAGTCTGTATTAGAACACTCCTCCTGGGTCCATCTCATTTGCTCACTTAACCGAGTACAGTTAGATCATATTCTGAGTGTAGTGTTCACTCAACTTAATACAGAGAGAAGATTTGAGAAGGCCAGCCCACTTAGGTTCTTCCTTCCTCTCTCCTTGCACTTAAAAAAAAAAATTGCACTTTATTCATTTGCTTTTACTGTATTTGTGTTTCCTCCTACTTTATTTTGCTTTTCTTAAAAGTACTCAATTTTGTTTATTCTGCTGCATTTATTACTGCTTGGTCGTAGCCTGATTAAATTGTAACTCTTATTCTAAGTCTTTTGGTTTACGCACTTAGGCTTCATACAGGCTGTTTTACATTAAGAAGGTTTGTGGTCTGCACTGTTGTGGCAGAACAGGTAGCTTACATCCTACTAAGCTGGGACCTGCTGATTGAAGGCCCATTGTCTACTATTCTAAAAGTCTATTAGTTCTGGCTTAAGCACTTGGGCTTCAGGCCAGTTATTCTACATTAAGAAGGTTTGTGGTTTGCATTCTTGTGGGAGGAGAGGCTGGATTCTGCCCTTCTGAGCTGGGAATTTCTGGTCACAGGCTTATTGTGACTGCTTATTTGAACTGTTTCTTTCTGAAATTGGTGCGCCTTGTTGCTGTAGCATAGACCAGGTTCAGGCCTGCTGAATCTAGCTTTGTTTGTATAACTTGAGCACTGATCCAGGCCATCTTTTTTGGAGAAGGTTCCCCTGCACGCTAGTAAGCAGGGGTGTGCAGTTAGAACTTGTCTGATTGAAGACTGCTGGAACAGGGCTCAGTTTTGAGCTTTTCTCTGGTTAATTGGGTAACTTGTTTAAATCCGTTTGTTCATTTTCTATTGTTTTATATATATATATATATATATATATATATATATATATATATTATATATATATTGCACTTTATTCATCTGCTTTTACTGTATTTGTGTTTCTACCTACTTTATTACTGGGGGCATTGACTACAACTCTGATCTGCGATATATAACAATAAGTATCCTTTTCTGTGCTTTTAAACTGTCTTTTTGAGTGTATCTGCTTTATTTTCTGAAAAAAAAACTTGTTTCCTGCCTTTCTAAGCTAGTATAGTCCAGTTTTCATGTTAGTTCTGAATTCAGGGCTGTGTTACAAATCTCTGTGTTTGCCAATACCTTACTTGGATAGAAGGAAGTTTCTCTGGTTACCTGTGAGAGAGGGGAGCTTTGAGCAGCCTATCTGTCCCTGGAGGAGTGGTTTCAGTCCAGAAATTAGTAGTTTATTGGCCATTTTGGGCTAATTTCTATCTCTTTCATTTCCCTGCTATAAGTACCGTATTTGCCCGGTTTTGCATGCCGGGCAGCACGGGTTAGCTAGGGTAAAACTATTCCCGGCTCCACAATGTCTCCTCTTCAATTTTTCCCTTGGAACTAGACAAACTTTCAACTTAACCACTCAAGCCATTCATTTCTCAGCTCGGCACTTGCTCAAAATGTATAGCAAGCAGTTATAAACCCTAGCACTAGACCCTCCTGTACTGTACAGAAGGACAAGGCTCTCTATTCGACCTTACCAGCCATCCAGTAAAACAGTTCACTGTACCTATCCAGGCATGTCCAAAGGGTAGTTTCAGGTGTACTCTCCAGTCCAACTGGTGAATCTAGGCATTTTGAGGCAATGTTACAACTGCCTCATGTACACGGACAACCCCCTCCTCCTACCACCAAACACTAATACATGCGAGAGATGCAGTTATACAGCAAAACTAGAGGCTAAGCTCTCTCAACCCAAGACTGGATCAGACAGTCAAGAGGAGAAGGGAAATACTTGCATCACACCACCAGTCTTACATAGACCCATTAAACCAGCATCGACAAAAACAGACATAAATACATGAAAACATACTCGGAGGCCCTAAATAAAAATCTGCAAAATCAACAGAGAACTCCAAAGCAAACATCCAAGCAACCTCCACCCCCCCCCCAACACAAACCATGAAACACATACTTCACAAAACCAGTATGCCATGCAATCACAGCCCTTAAGGCAAAATAGCATACCCAACATACTAGTAATAGGTGACTCTATAGTCAGGCACACTGATGTCCCACTCACTAGGCTGAATAAGGAGAAGGTTACTGTTAGCTGCCTGTCAGGTGCCAGGATCCGCTACATAACACAAGCACTCAGGTCACTCCAGAACAAGTACAAATATGACTCTGTCATTGTCCATGTTGGTGTGAATGACCTGAGCCGTACCTCTCTGGACTACATGAAAAGAGACATGGAAGAGCTCTCTGATCACATAGCCCAGGCCGGTATGACCCTGAGTAGCATCCTGCCCTCACCAAGAATGATACCACGGTATAAAGAAATAATTCTCAATTTCAACAATTGGCTATGTTTCTGGTGTCATTCAAAGGGGATCCAGTGTCTATTTGCCTGGGATGACATGCTCGACAAGCCACACTGCTTTGCTAGAGACGGCTTGCACCTGTCACCCTTAGGTTTTTGAATACTGGCCAAGGCTCTTGCCACCCCCATAGTGCCTTTTTTAGGCAAGGCTCAAAAGACAAACCCAGCACCGTAAATAGCACAAGTAACAAACAATTGAGGGTAATGCTACTCAATGCCAGAAGTCTAAACCTCAAAATGCACACACTCGAGGCACTCCTCAGTATGAAGAAAATCGATATATGTGCAGTAACAGAAACTTGGTTTAAGGCTTCAGGGAGCACCCCAGCACTACCAGGCTACAACTCATACCATACATTTTGGCCACAGAACCCAAACCAAAATACAAAAGGTGGAGGCATATCCATATTCATCAAGCATACCCACACCTCCAGGTTAGTGGCACAGCATGATACTTCAGAGATCATCCATGTGCAACTAACAATGGGCAATACTGAAATTCAAATTGTAGCTTGCTGCAGATCACCCACCATGTCCTAGGACCCCCATTCCGCGTTTCTGGAAACACTGGGAAACATAAAGGTCCTACCAAACACCCTAATATTGGGTGATTTCAATTACCCAAACATTAACTGGGAGAACTACTCAAGTACTAACTCTCTTTCCCAACTTTTCCTAGAATTTATAAACTCAAACACCCTGGTTCAACTGGTCAACACTCCTACCAGAGGTGACAACATATTGGACCCGGTCATCACCAACATGCCAACATGGGCAATCGGTGTTCCACACCAGAGGTCAACCCCTCACTGGTTAGATCTGACCATAAACAAATCACTTTGGATATCCATATTCCGCCCCCACCCCCAGACAAGAAAACCACCATGAAAAACTTTTCAGAAGCAAACTTTACGTTACTTAAGACCGAGGTGGAAAGTTTCAAAGCCCCCATGCTGAAGGATAACACTGTCCAAGCTGCAAAATCCTTTACTAATGCATTCTACGGGCAGCTACAAGAATGCATGGATCATGCCATCCCAAGCAAAACCAAGACTCACTCCTCCATGAAAAGGAAACCAGTCTGGTGGACTCCTGCCATAAACAAGCTATATAGTAGAAGGAGGAAACTAGTACAGAAAAGAGTAAAATACCAAGAAAGGAAGACATCCCTGATCAGTATCAGCAAGAAACTATGATCCCTCATAAAATCATCCAAGGCAAGCTTTGAAAGACAAATTGCCAAGGACTCCAAAGATAACCACAAGGCATTCTTTAGCTATGTCAAGAATCTAAGTGGCAATGCTCAGATCTGCTCGGAGTAAGTGCAGAATGGCAGAAAATACACTGAACCAACCAATATCAGCAACATCCTGGCAGACAGGTTCAGCGCAAACTTCACCCCCCCCCCTCACTCCCAAAAGGGCCCATAACCATACCAGAAGAATGTAGAGTCCCCTGAAATCACAGACACTCAGGTTAAAACAGCCCCATCCAAAGCCAAAAACACAGCATCAGTGGGACCGGACAGTGTCCCAGGCTGCATCCTACATGAGCTCAAAGATGAACTAACCCCTTACCTAAACACACTGTTCAAACTCAGCCTCACCACAGGCTACATAACCATAGAGTGGCGCACAGCAATGGTTATTCCGCTCCACAAAGGTGGAACCACAACAGACCCCGGGAACTATTGCCCTATAAGCCTGACTAGCTTGGTCTGCAAGGCTATGGAGCACATCATCATGGAACTGATTAACAGAGACATTGGGAACCTCCAAACACTGGACCCTACCCAGTTTGGCTTTGTTAAGGGCAGCTTATGCCTCCTAAACCTGATGGAATTCTTTGAGACAATTACCAAGGCTATAGACGAGGGAAAGGTGGTACACACAGCCTGCCTACACCTCGCTAAGGCCTTCAACACCATTCCCCATTCTGGTATTATAGACAAGCTCACCAGCCTGAACATAAACCCCTACATCACAAGATGGTTTGCCAACTGGCTCATGGACAGAACCCACATGGTGAGAGTTGCAGGAGATAGGTCCGACTCTAAACCAGTTACAAGTGGCGTTTCCCCAGGGCTCAGTCCTAGGACCCCTCCTGTTCGGCATGTACTTCTCAGAGGTACAGGCAAGCACAGGAGGACTATGGCTGACCAAGTTTGCAGACAACTGCAAACTAGGGGCTAGACTTGACTCTCTGGCTGATGCAGACATCCTCCAAAAGAGTCTCCTCACTGAGACAGATACCTGGTGACAAAATCATGGCTTCAAGCTAAATGCCAAAAAGTGCATATTCATCCTCTTTGGAAAAAACAAAGTACCCACAAACTACCACATAGGTGGTAGTCCCCTAAATACAAAAGACGTAATAAGGGATCTGGGGGCCCAAGTAGATAGTAATCTCTCCTTTGATCATCACATTGCCAAAGAGGTTAGAAAATCCTTCTACGTGGCCCACCTAATCACAAAAGGGTTTGCATTCAGATCAAAAAAGGTCATTGTGCCCCTCTACTCATCACTTCTCAGACCCATTATAGAGTACAACGCCCCATTTGGGATGTACCTTACAAGACACCTGCAACAGCTGGAAAGACCACAGAAGTACCTCAACTAGAGGATCACTGGCCTCAAACAGATGCCCTATGCAGCTCGACTGAAGAAACTCCAGTTGTACTCGGTTGCATACCTCCTACTCAGAGGTGATCTCTTCCTGACATACAAGTCCATGTCCAACCCAGAATTGATGGACATGCTCCACCTAAAGAAAACCTTATTCCCTTGAGCCACACGCTTTAGGGATCTAAACCTCACCGCGACAATAAATAGGATATGCTGGAGTTATAGATTCCTGTCCCAGAGACTTCCGATGCTTTGGAACAAGATTCCAGTCTACATTAGGCA
Source organism: Protopterus annectens (assembly GCF_019279795.1). Taxonomy (NCBI): domain Eukaryota; kingdom Metazoa; phylum Chordata; order Ceratodontiformes; family Protopteridae; genus Protopterus; species Protopterus annectens. The sequence continues at coordinate 1,954,856,614 of NC_056743.1, read as the reverse complement.
GAGCTCCTCACTAACACTCTTCAAAAGAAACCTTGTTGAGTGGATGGGAAACAGAAAGTTTACCTTGGAGATCACTTCAGTGGCTCTGCTGGACAGAGGCACAGGGAACTAATCTAAGGCGGTGGCGAAAGCCAACACACTGGCTAGGCTTATAAATGCCTTCGGGCAGATAGCCTAGTACCCGCCTATGAACCTATGAACCTATGAAGGGACCTCTGGTGGTAAGCATAAGTCAGTTTTTCTGCCTCTAAGTCTAAAGACTTGGATTCTTTGGATGGGATGTTTTCCTACTGGAAGGGGGTCTGGGTAGGGGGAAGGCCCCTCCAGCTCAAGGTGTGGCAAGATAGTAGATATCTGAGGTTTGGGCATCTTACGTCTGCTTTTAGGAGTGGTTGCTATATTTGAAGTTTCCAATCATAGACAGGTATTAATGAATTCAATATGAGTGCCACTGATGGTGTACTATCAAAATCCCGAACGTCAAAATAGATTTGGTCAAAATACAGATGCTAAATACCGACAGTCCGCATATTAATTAGCTAATAAGAACAAAACTACATACTGATGATATTGAGTTCAACATTTTTGACATCCTCGATTTTTTTTCTTTGCTGCCACTTACATACCTGCTTGCCAGCAGTACAAATGTACACAGTTCAGTATTATATATCACTGCAATACATATTTTTGCAGTGGGGCATACCTCCCTCCACCCCCTGTAAATTATATATGCCATCTCCGAGAACTCACTACAGTAAACCCTGAACATACAGTATACTCTGCTCTTTACGATATCACACATTGTTAGCCTTGTCATAATGTCAACAATGCATTCACCAAATGATTACATTGACCACTGGAAATACAAATTACCAAATGACAATGACTATTTGATCATGCAACTTTCAGAATTATGACAAACAAAACATGGTAAGACAAGCATTCTTAATTCGACGTGTGTAACCATAGATGTTTCACTCGAGGGTTTGATAGTAAACCACCACTGACATCCTTGTATTCTATAAAAATTGATGGTGTACCACTCTCAGTTAAGAGGATATGGGCTTTGGAGCCAAATGTCCATGGAGAGGCAGCAAGACCAACTGACATCTGCTGAATTTTGGTTTGAGAGAATATGATTTCGTTCTGCAGAGTGATGGCTTATAGAAGAGCATTGTCAGAGACCTCAGTGCAGACAGATGTCTGGAATTGGGGGAAGGGATTGCAAAAGGCCCTCATGTGACTCAATATCCATGAGCCTGGGGGGGCCTTGGGACTTGATATGTATGCTACCTGCACAGTGGCATCTCTTCCATGCAGACTTTTCTGTCTGTGCTTTTCAGGTGTGATGTGTGTGGATTATTATTAGGCAGATATCATGGTGTCCCTACAAGGTATGCAGCCTTTTCTGTTTTTCACTCTGTAAGTAAATGTCTTTTATTTGAACCTCGTACAGTGGTGTCAAGAGGTGACATTATGCTCTGTGAATAAGTAAAAATAAACACCGAGTATGAAAGTTTTGCTGTGGGATTTGTTTGTTGCAAGAAATCACTTTATCACTTTAGATGCTGAAATGCAAGCTGATGCTCAGTAACTAAAATCTACACCAATTACAGAAATAAATGGCATTTTAAAGGCAGTACACAATAAATAGACAAAGCAATAAACACAAATAGAAATTTCCCTAATGAGATATTTATCTATACTGTGGATGCCAGGCTGAAGCAAGACGTAATGGTGTTTTACTCACATACTGCTCTGCCTTTCAAGAACTGCGACAACAAAGAATGAAAGACAGACATCCCTCTTAAAATGCAGGCATCCTAATATCCAGGTGGAAAGGTGTTCACCCTGTAAAGAGGGGAAGTGTGAAAAACTCTGAAAGCCAGATCAGATGTCAGGCCTACTGCAGCAGAAGTCACAAGAAATGGCAGTACTGCTGCAACAGTGAAAAATACAAACAACAGCCATATTTCTTGAGTCACAGGGCTTCATTAAAATTTACACTACTTCTATAGAACTGTTTGGCCCACATTATTTCTAGATCTGTCATACTTTCTCTAATTAATATCACAAGGATGACCTTTCTATGACTATCATGTTTACATTTCTTACACTATGGCAGTTAAGTGTTTCTTTTCATGTTTTTTTTTTTACCTCAAGAGTATTACTTCTTGGGATTTAGGATATTGCATAAAGTGATTTATTTAACTACTTGTGTTACATGTAAGAATTACTACATAGGAAAGACCAAGAGAGTTTTTAAACGAAGAGTATATGAGCATAGCCTTGCCATACAAAAGAAAGATAAAAATAATGCTTTGGCTAGGCATGCCATTACATGTAGGGATTTTAAGAAGTTTGAATTTTTTATTTTGGATGCCATCCAAAAGGGAATGTATTTGGGGGACTTAAATAACATTCTTGAATGTAAAGAATCATTTTGGTAACTGGTGTTTGGTGCAGATCAAGCACCAGGACTTAATGAAGTCATTAATTTAAAATGTTTCTTATTATATAGATAATCCTTTTATTATTAATATACATACAGCATATATACACATACATTCTTAAAAGATTTTTTAGATTTTTCAATATCAAACATCTGAGAACATTAGGTGTTTTATTATCTATAACAATAATTTTACATTCTTAGCAAACTGAGTAATGATTCACATGACTTTTAAGTTACAAAAACTTTTAATTGTACAACAGTGAGATCATTTCCTGTGACAATTTGTATTTAAGTCACTATTTGTGTCATTTCCTATGTTTTTGAAGAAGTTCACGTAAAATAAAAGGTGGATGAAAGCGCTAAAACATTTTGGAGAGTGGCGTTCGTTTGTAGTTGAACTGCATCATCATTTTGGCTTTGATTTTTTGTTTTATAAGTTTGGACGTTTCTTTTCCTTATTTCTAGATCTGTCATACTTTCTCTAATTAATATCACAAGGAGGACCTTTCTATGACTATCATGTTTACATTTCTTGCACTATGGCAGTTAAGTGTTTCTTTTCATGGTTTTTTTTTTACCTCAAGAGTATTACAAATGTAAAAAGTACAACATGATTTAAGCAGTTTCTTCTTGGGATTTAGGATATTGCATAAAGTGGTCACGTTAGGGCTGTTGAAGTGATGCCAAGTTGTGTGTTGCGGCTTGAAGGAAATTATCAAATAAGAAGCAGCATCTTGCACTTTGAGTATTAGCTAATCAAGAATCTGCCTGAGGAAATGACAGTGATGTGGCCATGGAAGCCATGACAGTCTGTATCATGCAATTTGATTCGACACAAATATGCATGTCCACAGCCGCTATCTTCTGATGGTAAAATAACTGCTTCGTGGCCCAGTACATGGCTTACAAGGTTCCTATTCAGTTTTGTTCATTGAAATGGGGGGGGGATGAGAATATAGTCAAATGTGAAAAGGGGATCACATACAGAATGATGGAGGCACATGACGTATGCGAGTAAAGAGTAGGAGGAAGGGTATACTTCTTTTGGACAGGTCCCCACGTTTTTCAGTAAGAGTAGATTTGGAAGGAAGAACAGGGTATATGTAATTAAGCAGGGTACACAAACATAGAACACTGACAAACACTGTCAGAAGAGGTGAAAATCGATAGACACACACAAACCAGTAGGTGGAGGGCAACTGATGATGGGGAGTATTGGACAACGAATGGGAGGGAGGTAAGACATGAATAAGAGGAATGCCAGGATGGCGGAGAGGGTGGAGACCTCACTCCCGATCATGTTACCTGAGGTTAGACCCAAGCCGAGGTTAGTCACCACTGTGACAGCCCTCCCCACTGGTTTCTGCTTCAGGTGGTATGCTAGGCAGTGCCAGGCAATAGTGTGACTCTACCAGTCACATGAGAAGGTCTCCAGGTGACCAGTGTAGGTAGCAAACTGCAGGCACACAACCTCTGCTATCATTTTCTCCAACTCCCACCAGGTAACAAAAGGGACTTACTGGCAGTGTCAACAGAAGAAGCCACAAGTGCCCCCCCCCCCCAAAGCTGGTGATCAACCTGCAGAGGCCACTGAGGATGTCTCCAGGTCACCCTCTGCTACATGACTTATGTTGCCCAATTGAGAGGCAGGTCTGTACACTGATGGTGAGTCAGCAAGAGAAGGATGGCTGTGATGGTGGAGAGGGGGGGAACCACTGCCACACCACAGGAGAAAAATAACAGAAAAAAAAAACAAAAAAACTTAAAAAGAAGGATAGTGACAAAGAAAGACAGGGAGAGAGAGAAAAACAAACATTGCTACCCTACCAGTGTCTGATCATCAGCTTTAAAGGTACTTATAGGTGTAATAAACAACTGCTATTTATGCTGTTCTGTCAGGGACCATAATGCTGACTAGGTATAAAATGTCATATGTAACTACCAGAAGATGTGCACACAATGCTGCAGTTGCATTGTACCAAGTGGCTCTGGAGAGGGGACCTGTGATATTAAGTGTAGGATTAAGAGGCCACAGAAGGTGTGTGGGTGTGCACCTTAGGGTATGTCATGTGAGACAGGAAAAAAGGCAGGCTATGCATACATGGACACCATTGATAACTATGCTAACTATGCAAGCCAACATGCAAAATGCATCAGTGTATTGTATGTGGGGTGTGTTGGCCTAATGGCTAAGGTCTTTACTTCACAGATACAAGGTACAAGGTTTGATTCTGATCCCTTGTTATTGGCTAGGCTTGTAATAGTGACTAACAGCCCAATATGTACCTGTGAAAGTATAAACTAAAGGCAAACACGATAGGAGAGGTAACACAGGCAGTCATCAGTATATGATGGGCAACCGTTGTAATATAAAATGATAATTACTGTGGGTGGAGCTGTTGTAATACACCAGTGCTATGGATATGTCAATCGGAAGTGGCAAATATATGTGGATTTGGTAGTTCAGTGAACTAATGGCAGCAAGAACCACCACTCTGGCACTACTATGCCAAAAATTCACTTTATGTAGCAGACCCTTAGATCATCTTACATCTGGTACAGAAATATTCTGCTGTCTATGGAGTACCAAGTCTAGAGGAATATGGTAGTTGTCTCTCTCCCCAAGGATGTTACTGTTGCTGACACAGAATGCACTCCTGTTAGCATGACATATAATTCTGTTACCACAGTAGAGCGTGGATATTTATGGTGGGGCAGAATGGGGTGACAGATTGAACTATGGCACGTAAGGAGTGTAACACCAGTGGGGTATGTATAAATGGTTCCATTTCTACACTTTAGCACTTCTGTGGGCTATAATAATACTACAGTACTTTTTACAGAACCTTGATGATGTGCTTACTGCACTTCTGGGGTATTCCTGCGAGTGCATGTTGTTGAGTGAGCCTTGCAGTTCAGCCTTGGTTTAAGTGCTGCAAACTTAGAAAAATGTACATTTTAGAGACTTTAGCTGTAAATAGCTTTAATACGCTTGTTGCAGAGCAACATACAGAGCAACATTTTCAAACTGAGACACTGAGCTACACACAATTTATGTCAAGTAAGTGAGTGGGGAGTGGTGTCTGCACAGTTTGTGCTCGCTTTTGAACTAGCTGAAAGTGTGCCGGGTTAATGGGTTGAGCTACTTTGTGTCTCTGTTTGTGGAAATGTGAGCATGGGCTGGGGTCCCTTTCATGGTAAAATACTTTGACGTGATGATATGTACTACATACCTGTAACACATGAAGGTTTGATATATATTGGAGTACATGGGGGACATATGCCTAGGTTTAGGCCAAGGAATTTGTGTGTCTTCTTTCATGGGGGACATATGCCTAGGTTTAGGCCAAGGACTTTGTGTGTCCTCTTTCATGGGGGACATATGCCTAGGTTTAGGCCAAGGACTTTGTGTGTCCTCTTTCATGGGGGCTATATGCCTAGGTTTAGGCCAAGGACTTTATGTGTCTTCTTTCATGGGGGACATACACCTAGGTTTAGGCCAAGGACTTTGTGTGTCCTCTTTATTATTGATATTCATGTTGTGAAGTGCTCTGTTTGATATTATATAAATGACATCTGCTGCCCCGTATTGTGCGGTGTCCTGTAAGTAGGGTCATAAATGTCCAGTGTACGTTACTCTGCCTATGAGCAGTACATATTTATCAGTGAGGGGACAGTTACACATTGCCTGCACCCCTTCCATTGTGGGGAGACTTGTAACCTGGGAATACGTGAGTCATCATTACAGTGCACCTTGTAGGCCACAGCCCTCCCCACTGCACTTGTCTGAGTGTTGTTTAATTGTATTTTTACAGTCAGCCCCTTTGACAGACTGTGGGGAAGAGTGTGTGTGTGTGTGTGTGTGTGTGTGTGTGTGTGTGTGTGTGTGTGTGTGTGTGTGTGTGTGTGTGTGTGTGTGTGTGTGTGTGTGTGTGTGTGTGTGTGTGTGTGTGTGTGTGTGTGTGTGTGTGCGTGCGTGTGTGTGCATGTGTGTGTGTGTGTGTGTGTGTGACCTCATATGTGGAGGTGGGACAAGGGGTTGAAACTTCCTGGTAATGTCTGTGGGATTACAGCGAACACAATTTTTTTATGTGCTTCAGAGAGTATTGAAGGACAGGATGGTACTAGTTTATTTATTTATTTATCCTTTGATCAGATTAATCCCACTAGACTAGTGACCTTTTTTCATGGAAAACCTGAGTGGTATTTCTACTACAAGAGGAAATGTGGCAAGGGCACTGGGGAATGTCTACCCTTTTCAGTAGGTGCCGTAGGATCACAAGGGCACTGGGGAATGTCTACCCTTTTCAGTAGGTGCCCTAGGATCGCAAGGGCACTGGAGAATGTCTATCCTTTTCAGTAGGTGCCGTAGGATCACAAGGGCACTGGGAAATGTCTACCCTTTTCAGTAGGTGCCCTAGGATCACAAGGGCACTGGGGAATGTCTACCCTTTTCAGTAGGTGCCCTAGGATCACAAGGGCACTGGGGGATGTCTACCCTTTTCAGTAGGTGCCGTAGGATCACAAGGGCACTGAGGAATGTCTACCCATTTCAGTAGGTGCCATAGGATCGCAAGGGCACTGAGGAATGTCTACCCTTTTCAGTAGGTGCCCTAGGATCGCAAGGGCACTGGGGAATGTCTACCCTTTTCAGTAGGTGCCGTAGGATCACAAGGGCACTGGGGAATGTCTACCCTTTTTAGTAGGTACCCTAGGATCACAAAGGCACTGGGGAATGTCTACCCTTTTCAGTAGGTGCCCTAGAATCACAAGGGCACTGGGGAATGTCTACCCTTTTCAGTAGATGCCCTAGGATCACAAGGGCACTGGGGAATGTCTACCCTTTTCAGTAGGTGCCGTAGGATCACAAGGGCACTGAGGAATGTCTACCCTTTTCAGTAGGTGCCGTAGGATCACAAGGGCACTGGGGAATGTCTACCCTTTTCAGTAGATGCCCTAGGATCACAAGGGCACTGGGGAATGTCTACCCTTTTCAGTAGGTGCCGTAGGATCACAAGGGCACTGAGGAATGTCTACCCTTTTCAGTAGGTGCCGTAGGATCACAAGGTCACTGAGGAATGTCTACCCTTTTTAGTAGGTGCCCTAAGATCGCAAGGGCACTGGGTAATTTCTACTCTTTTCAGTAGGTGCCCTAAGATCTTACATCTGCTTGATCTACCATCAAGTCAAGATAAGACCTCAGTTTTGAAGGATGCCACACTCGGGAGTGCAGCACCTCCCCCCAGTGCTGTACTACAGCATTGTGGGAATAAAACTGATGCTATAGCCTTTGTAGTATTTATGAGCTTTGCCTTACTAGATATGTACCATGGTAGTGTATGTGTATTGTGACTGTGGGTAGTGGGGCCCTCTGCACATACCTATGCAGGAAGCTTTATGTAGATAATACTAGGGTAATTACACCAACACCCTGAGGGTTGTCTTGGCATACACCACAGCCTCTTGTTGAGCTGTACATTTACTTGTATTAGGAGTCATAGAACAGTTATGTATGTTGTAGGGACAGACATACTGTATTTGACATTCACAATGTTAAGTCATTGTCTGGGTAGTTATCATACATTGGTAAGCAAATGCACAGCTGGGCCTGCAGAACTTTTGCAGTTCTGTGAACAGATGCAATGCATTTCTCATTACCTTTACCTGTACACTGTTTAAGTAGAGACAGTGTGACTACTGCTGTGCCCCACAGGCACACACAACACGTGACCTGTTCTAGGTATCCCTGTGTTTCTGTATAGATGCCTTTGCAGAGTAATGTGACATCCTGCCATGTCAGAATAACAGCTAGAACCATACCATACTGACTACCGCTGTGTGGATAACAGATGCACAGATATCTTATGTTGTATTATGGGTTGACACATCACGAGCCATGTGAACAATGAGCGTATCTGTGTTTTGCTGAACTATGACAGTATTGTGCATAACATGCCACCAATTTATACATATATTTCTTTGATATTACAGGAAGTCATGTCTGATCCCATAAGACATTGGAAAAGAAAATTCTCTCAGGTACAGAATTACATCCTTTTGCAGACCCTCCATGAAAATGGTTGGTGGGTACTCAGGAATATGAGATAAGACTGGCCCTTCCATGAGCATGTCTGGTGGGGTCTTTTAGAGGTGATCAATGCATTCTGTGGCCAAAATAGACCATACAAGCAGGCTCAGAGAAGGGTCAGCAACATAGTTGTGCATGCATGAGTCAAGACAATCTGCATAACACAGATGGCCATGGAGTGGGGAGCATGGCACAAATGGCCAAGGAGTGGCCAAAAGAATCATTGTTCACAGACATGGAGGGGTTCCTGGCATCTCTGGTGGACCAAGCAGCTCCGTGATCTATGGTGGAGAAGTGGACATGGGTGCAGAACTGCATGGAGCTGCAAATGCCCTAGGTGTGGAAGTTGTAACATGTGAGATAGTCCGCAGTACCTGCCTGACCTAGGGCCAGACAACTTATAATAACTTATTTGTTGTTACAGGCACATTGGGAATGCAGCTGCACCATTAGTCTGCTTAATGTATGTTCATAGGTGTTTACTAGGCTAACGACCACAAGGGCCTTTTTAAGCCTAGCCATGCATCCCAGATCTCTGACATGTTCTGATACCCTAGATAAGTGTAAGCATGGGCCTGGGAGATGAACCATTTGGAGGTTGCCTGTGTCCATTACAGACATAGGGGAGGAACTCTTCTTCACATGGATTGGGAGTCTGTTCCATAGATGGGGTAGCCTCTGGGATATTAACATGTCTCTCCAGCAGCTTCTATTTATATCACAGGCAATGTTTAAGTCCTTAGAATGGGTAATGTTGGTGCTATTTTTTTTGTGGATATGCAGGAGGTCCATCAGAGTGGGGTCTGACAATGAGCTGTATGCCAGGCATAGATCTCCCCTCAAAAGCCTGTAGGAGACAGAATTCAGGGATAGGACCTTGAGGCAGTCTGCATAGGACATTTTATGTATGCCCTGTATTCTTTTAGTGAGGAACCTCTGTGAATGTTCCAATTGTTGGATATGCCTGGTTAGGTGCATACCAAAGGCAGCATTGTACTCAATGATAGGTCTGATGAATGCCGAATACAGTGGAACAATGATTTCCTTGGATTTAGATGCCACACCTTTGTTTATAAGTTGTACAACATAGAATGATTTCCTCACTACTGCAGACACATGATGGTCAAAGGCAAGATTACTGTCTGTGTGTGTCCCAAAGTCCCTGACTACTGGGTCAACTCTAAGGGGTATGTTGTCAATATGATAGTTATCAGGGATAGATGACTTCCCAGAGGATATTATTATGCATTCCTTAATTGTACACCAGTTGTTTGTCTGTGTCAGCCCCTCCTGGAAAACATTTGTGTCAGTGTGGGATTTAATGACAGCTGCTAATTTGCAATCATCTGCAAATTTAGTCAGCCAGAGACCACTGACATTGGCCTTGACTTCAGAGAAGTAAATGCCAAAAAAGAGCAGTCCAAGGACTGATCTCTGAGGGACTCCAGTTGTGACTGGCCTCTTTGTAGAGGTGGACTCCCCAGTTCTAACTTCCTGGATCCCATCTGTGAGCCAGATTGCTATCCACCGGTCAACATATGAGATAACTTTAAATTTTCCATAGCAGTCTATTATAGATAACAAACCTACAGTGGGTTGTGAATGTTAGTTAAGGGTACAGTTATATACTTGGGTATGCTTTTATGTGTTTGCACAGGTGCTACATTTCCAAGTTCCTCCATCATGTATATTAGCATGCCTGATGATGACCTATGAACCTATGATGTTGCAGAACTGTTTGGGCCTGATGATGATGATGATGATGATGGCATCCATGTCCTAGCACAGTTGGAGATTACAGTAATGGTGACAGACATAGATACCTACTCATCCTCTCATCTTCTGTGGACAAAGTGCCTGTGCAATGCAACTGTTGGTCCAGGTATGCTACAATAGGACACAGAGTGGCTGATACATTAGCACTGACAGCACCATGTTCCTCAGTGGCAGAGTCATCCTTGTTCAACACCAGCTCCATTGACCATGAGCAAGACAGAAGGGGTCGACGTGTGTAACCATAGATGTTTCACTCGAGGGTTTGATAGTAAACCACCACTGACATCCTTGTATTCTATAAAAATTGATGGTGTACCACTCTCAGTTAAGAGGATATGGGCTTTGGAGCCAAATGTCCATGGAGAGGCAGCAAGACCAACTGACATCTGCTGAATTTTGGTTTGAGAGAATATGATTATGGCTTATAGAAGAGCATTGTCAGAGACCTCAGTGCAGACAGATGTCTGGAATTGGGGGAAGGGATTGCAAAAGGCCCTCATGTGACTCAATATCCATGAGCCTGGGGGGGCCTTGGGACTTGATATGTATGCTACCTGCACAGTGGCATCTCTTCCATGCAGACTTTTCTGTCTGTGCTTTTCAGGTGTGATGTGTGTGGATTATTATTAGGCATATATCATGGTGTCCCTACAAGGTGTGCAGCCTTTTCTGACTTAAGCAGTCTTGGAGATTTTTCACTCTGTAAGTAAATGTCTTTTATTTGAACCTCGTACAGTGGTGTCAAGAGGTGACATTATGCTCTGTGAATAAGTAAAAATAAACACCGAGTATGAAAGTTTTGCTGTGGGATTTGTTTGTTGCAAGAAATCACTTTATCACTTTAGATGCTGAAATGCAAGCTGATGCTCAGTAACTAAAATCTACACCAATTACAGAAATAAATGGCATTTTAAAGGCAGTACACAATAAATAGGCAAAGCAATAAACACAAATAGAAATTTCCCTAATGAGATATTTATCTATACTGTGGATGCCAGGCTGAAGCAAGACGTAATGGTGTTTTACTCACATACTGCTCTGCCTTTCAAGAACTGCGACAACAAAGAATGAAAGACAGACATCCCTCTTAAAGTGCAGGCATCCTAATATCCAGGTGGAAAGGTGTTCACCCTGTAAAGAGGGGAAGTGTGAAAAACTCTGAAAGCCAGATCAGATGTCAGGCCTACTGCAGCAGAAGTCACAAGAAACGGCAGTACTGCTGCAACAGTGAAAAATGCAAACAACAGCCATATTTCTTGAGTCACAGGGCTTCATTAAAATTTACACTACTTCTATAGAACTGTTTGGCCCACATTATTTCTAGATCTGTCATACTTTCTCTAATTAATATCACAAGGAGGACCTTTCTATGACTATCATGTTTACATTTCTTACACTATGGCAGTTAAGTGTTTCTTTTCATGTTTTTTTTTTTTTACCTCAAGAGTATTACAAATGTAAAAAGTGCAAAATGATTTAAGCAGTTTCTTCTTGGGATTTAGGATATTGCATAAAGTGGTCACGCTAGGGCTGTTGAAGTGATGCCAAGTTGTGTGTTGCGGCTTGAAGGAAATTATCAAATAAGAAGCAGCATCTTGCACTTTGAGTATTAGCTAATCAAGAATCTGCCTGAGGAAATGACAGTGATGTGGCCATGAAAGCCATGACAGTCTGTATCATGCAATTTGATTCGACACGAATATGCATGTCCACAGCCGCTATCTTCTGATGGTAAAATAACTGCTTCATGGCCCAGTACATGGCTTACAAGGTTCCTATTCAGTTTTGTTCATTGAAATGGGGGGGGGATGAGAATATAGTCAAATGTGAAAAGGGGATCACATACAGAATGATGGAGGCACATCCATGACGTATGCGAGAAGAGAGTAGGAGGAAGGGTATACTTTTTTAGGACAGGTCCCCACGTTTTTCAGTAAGAGTAGATTAGGAAGGAAGAACAGGGTATATGTAATTAAGCAGGGTACACAAACATAAAACACTGACAAAGACTGTCAGAAGAGGTGAAAATCGATAGACACACACAAACCAGTAGGGGGAGGGCAACTGATGATGGGGAGTATTGGACAACGAATGGGAGGGAGGTAAGACATGAATAAGAGGAATGCCAGGATGGCGGAGAGGGTGGAGACCTCACTCCCGATCATGTTACCTGAGGTTAGACCCAAGCCAAGGTTAGTCACCACTGTGGCAGCCCTCCCCACTGGTTTCTGCTTCAGGTGGTATGCTAGGCAGTGCCAGGCAATAGTGTGACTCTACCAGTCACATGAGAAGGTCTCCAGGTGACCAGTGTAGGTAGCAAACTGCAGGCACACAACCTCTGCTATCACTTTCTCCAACTCCCACCAGGTAACAAAAGGGACTTACTGGCAGTGTCAACAGAAGAAGCCACAAGCAAGGGGTCATTATATTGGTGGCTGACAATGCAACAGGTACCACCCTCTGCTGATCTAAATGTCTCCATGGCTAGTATTCATTGTTTCTGCAGGGAAGTTATCCAGGGACAGACAGGGACCAGTGCTGCCATAACAGAGCCATGGTTAGGGTTCTAAGTGGTCTGTGTTATGACCTGTAGGATGATGTGGCCCATCTATGTAGCATGCTGGAAAACTAGCATAGGGAGTCTGTATGCTGCAGATGTCTCTATTTGGCCATCCACTGTGGCCATCACCCTTCTCATGGCTGGTCCACCTCCATTTCTGGTGTGGAAGCCAACCATCTGAGGATAAAGACATAGGCTAGGCTTGCTACTGCTCCCACCATAACACCTCCATCCAATGTTGAGGCAGTGTGGGATATCATGGATGCAGATTCAGATGGGGTGTTCATATCACTTGATTCACACTTACAGTGTACACCATCCTTTGTGCATGTTTGCTATGGACTGTGCCTGTGACATTCCTGAGAGAGAGTCTGCCCTGGATGGGAATGTATATGGTTGACACACAGATGTCCCAAGGGTGTCCTAGACCTGTCCAACAGAGCTTAACATGGTGCTGTTTCTTCTGTTGGAACTGTCTTCATGCACACCCACACACATCCAACATTGCCAACCATTTCTGGCCAGTCATAGCCCAGTGGTGACTAAACCGCCTCCCTGACTCATATTTCAGGCTCCCTGCATGCACTCATCTATGAGACACAAAGTCACACATGTTAACATGCACCTACCCTCATCCAAACATATTGCCCATTATTGACATGCCACGGTTACCATCCCCATAAGAGCATATGACAACTGTACCCTTACCTCTGCACTCTGCTGTCTGGGTAATTTATGTCTGAGGCACAGTGTGGCCATTCCATACGTGGTACAGCACAGCCTGGTGTTTTGTATGGGAACCACTTATGCTCCTCCACTTGCTGTAGCGTGACATCAGGAAACTGGTGAGACAGATGCCTGAAATAAGTCACTAAACTCCTGTTGGAGTTGGAAGGTTCATGTAGCTAAAATTCTTAAAGCTAAACATATTTTTGTGCCCAGTAGGATAGGTACTCCATGCATCTCTAAAGCCTGCCATTGAAGATCCACATTTCTTAACCAGCTCCTGCATGATGTCTGTAGTACATGGTAGCAGTCCACTATCTCTGTGTCGTGGAGGACAATGTATGCTTGGCATGGACAGATGACTTGATGGCACATTGGGTGATAGTGCACACCTTACTGGCTACTAATTGTAAGAACAACCTGTTCTATATACATAGGGGTCTACTTCTAAATTTCAAAGTTTCAAAACTTTGAATTTCTTATGGTCGAGACCATAAGATCAACGTTATGAAACTGAAATGTAAATAAAAAAAATCTTTTATTTTTTTACATTTTTGCAGGGGGGAAGGGCCCCACCCCCTGCTAATTAAATATACCAACTCCAAGATCATACTTCAGCATGGAAAATGGAAAATATACCATTCCACTCTGTACATCGATCTTCATTTAAACTGTTTGAAGTTTCAAAACTTCGAAATTATGGTCTCGACCATAAGAAATTTGAAGTTTTGAAACTCTGAAATTTAGAAGTAAACCTATACGTATATACTAATGAGGCGGCTATCTGATGCATGTTTTCGTGGCCCTTCCCCCATAAGGTTAGGTTTTGCTGTGATCTGCAACTCTGGCGGTCATGTCTTAAAAATATAACCATTATGCATATTGGAATTTTGCTGCCATATTGTTTACTTCCACTTGCATTCATTTCCTATAAACTGCATCATACTCTTAATATTAGACATCTTACAGCTCACAGGCCACGATATAGTAATTTGCTTAGTAAGCTTTCCACGTTATTTTGCAGGTAGCACAGTCATATGTGTCTTTGAATTGCCTTCTTTCTTCATGTGGCTCATCATGCAAATTTATCTAGTGCAACATGTTAAATGCTTCTAAATCCTAGGGTAAACTATTAATATAGCTTGCTTAAGCAATGTGCAGAAATGCATGCATTTAACTGTCTAGTTTTATTGTGCAGGGATATATTATTCTGTTTTTCAGTTATCTGTATACCCAAATCAAATTGTGAAGTTAATAAGACAACTGTTTTGTAAACTTTCTCTAAGGAAGACAAAATCTTTCTTTCATTTACAATTACTAAGTAGCATGCACCATGCAGTTTTAACTGTATTTTTCTAAAAATGACATTTTTTAGCAGCCTCAAACTTGGATGTTCCCCAAGTGCAAAGATTCAGTCATTTTCTTCTATTATGAAATGTCATAACTTGCTTACTACTTTTCAAGACTTCCTTATATTTTTTGCACCTCCTTTCTACCAGCAAGTAAAATTTTGTTTATCCTATGTGTTCCATCTGGTTGCTTACAATTTATTGAGAGTTCTGAACAGGGAATTTAACCTTTCTACGGCGTGGATCAGGGAACTTACCCTTTGTCCACTGAACTACAGTTTCAGAGTTGATGTATATAATTAGCAGGGGGTGTGGGGCAGAGGGTTGATCAGCTGTGATCAAACAGTTGTGCTGATTTTACAATATATGGACATACATCCCTTCTAACAGTTGTGCTGATTTTACAATACATGGACATACATCCCTTCTAACAGTTGTGCTCATTTTATAATACATGGACATACATTCCTTCTAACAGGTGTGCTGATTTTACAATACATGGACATACATCCCTTCTAACAGGTGTGCTGATTTTACAATATATGGACATACATCCCTTCTATCATATATAATCTAACTTTTTCAGAATGAAATAGTTATTCTAAACATAAACAATACAGATGGCTTCAGCAAATTATTCAATAATTAAAAGAAATTGTGCTTATCAGAAGCAGTCACATGCAATGTTTCCTAATGCAAAACTTCTAGGTGTTCTGGTCAACAAAGACTTTAGGATGGAGTTGGTTAAGGTGTTTGCCTTACAAACACAAGGTGCAGGGTTTGATTCTCACAAGGGATAATTGGCTAGGCTTAAAAATGGCTTGCAAGGGCAGTTAGATTAGTACTAACCTATGAGTTGGAATTTGCCCTTTCTGCAAACAGAGCTCTTGGCTTTGAAACTAAGGTATCCTGTTTCCTTAAACTGCTGCATACTGTTTACTGTGATCTTTCAGTTATCAATGTTTTTTTGTCTGTTGCTTCTGTATGTTTTGTGTTCATGAAATCCATAACCCTTGCAAGTTACTATTACTAGGTGGTTTGTAATTGAAATATACCTGCTTGTTTTGCCACATTTTAACCTGAGATCAGATAGCATGCTAAAAGCAAAAATAAATACATATATTTTTTGTACACTGGCTACTGTTTTTACCTTGCAATAGTTACTACAGGAAATAAAAGTTGCCACAAAAATGCTAGTGCTTTTCAGAAATACAATGGACAGCACATTTTATTTATTTATTTATTTTATTTATGTGAGGTTTGTTTGCCAGGATGGTCCATTGGGCTGAAATAGCCCATTTTCAATGGAGTCCCAGAGAGAAAAGCTCCATAGATACAATGTACAAAATAGCAGGCTGTTATAGTACAAGAAGAGTACATGAAAACAAAGTATTTGATGATACAATTTGGAAGCTGAAAAACAGAAATTATATAACCATTAGTAAAAGTTTACAAATATATAGTTCCTATTTTGCCAAAATGGATGTTAAGTTTATTACAACAATAAATAGCTATTTACAAGTCAATGACAACTATAAGTAGCTATTTACAAATATATATGTTCCCACAGAGGAAATATAAATAGGGGGGGTATATAGGTTAAATGAGGTAAGGGAGAGGTGAGTTAGGGGAAGAAGAGAGAGAAAAAGGAAATGGGGAGGTAGATGAGTTAGGAGAAAGGGAGAGGGGAGAGGGAGTAAGGTAGCTACTGGGAATGTTATGCAGGATGAGAACAAGAACATTCCCAGACAGATGTTAGGTGTGAGTGAAACAGAGTTTTAAAGGTGGAGAGGCTGCTAGTGATGCGGATCTGAGGTGGGAGGGAGTTCCAGAGACGTGCCGATGAAAAAGAGAGTAGAAGTTTGTCTGCTGGACAGGCAGGTTTGTGAAGTTCAATCAGATTCTGGGTATTGGTTCTTAGGAGTCTGTTAGGTAGGTGCATTGTAAAGGTTGAGGCAAGGGAGGGGCAGAGAGAGGGACTGAAGATAACTTTGTCAGCATGAATTAGTTGAGTGTAGATAAGATAGTTGGGCAGCTCTAGACAATTTAGTTTGTGGAGGGCAATGCAGTGATGAGTGGAGGATCTGTGGCCAGTGGTGAATTTGACGATTTTGTTGTAGCAGGAAGAGAGTTTTTGTTTTGATAGAAGATTGTAGGTTGGTTAGGAGTGGGGTACCATAAAGGAGAGAAGTGATGAGATATGTGGTAGAGAGAATGAATCTAGTAGAGGGAGTGAGGTAGCGATTGTGGCGGTAAAACATATTAGGTTTCTGGTGTGTTTTTTTAATATTTATTTGTATGTGGGTATCAAATTTAAGCTGATCTTCAATGAGGACTCTTAACAGTTTTGCATTGGATACTATTTCGAGAGGAGTGTTATTCTGACTGGTGATGGAGAATGAATTTTTGTCGATAATTGTGGTTTTAGAAGGGGTGAATATCATGAGTTTGTTTTTTGATGCATTGAGTGCCAGGTGGTTATCTAACATCCATTGTTCAGTGGAGGAGAAGGCATCTTGGGTTAATTTTATGAGGGTGGGACAGTGGCGGCTGGTGACTTCAAATTAAAGGGGGGCTGCAGGAGAGAGCTGAATGGGTGGGGCCAATGGGAAGGGGTGTGACCAACTAGAAAGGTGTGGGGTCTATGCTCAAAACCACAACTGGAACTTTAATTAAATATGCTGCCCTGGGTGCCAAACCATCATTACGAAAGTCCAATCAAGACAAAATAAAGTGTAGAAGAAAAAATATTTCAATGCATTAGCTACATGACAATTTACTTAATATCTAGATGGAAACTCAAAGGTTGTAATGCATGAAAAAATAAATTACTTTTTAAATACATTACTGGAATGCCAGTTAAAATCAAGTATAAAAAAAAAAAAAAACAAGCAATACTCAACTCATACCACTTCTCCTTGCCCTGTAGTTCTAATTATAATTTATATTCAGCTTTATAAAATTACCAAGTAACATGCTGAAAGTAGCAATCTCTGTGTGATACCCTCACTTGTAAAAATGTTTCTTATCCAAAAAAGACCTGCTGCCTGACAACTATCTGCTTGTTTCATGTGGAAGACATGATCAATGTAAAAAATGAACAGCAAACAAGAAACAAGCTCAAGATGAACTGATTAAAGGATTACTGCACAAGTTATGGACCACACATGCTAAATTGGCATTCTGTTTAGCTTACGGGTAAAGCCTGCAAAGATGACTGCAATTCTCTAACAAATGTAATGAGCTTCTAAAAATACTGTAATCCTGTCCTTTATTACAAATACCGTCTTATACATTTCAATACCTAAGGCTTATACATTATCTAGTTATGTAAATATTCTCTGCATGGCAACAACGAAAAGGATTTCAATGTTGGTAATTCTTTAACAGTATGCTTATTAAAGCTTACTTGCATCTTACAATCTCCGACAAGCTTACCTGATAGTCATTAAAGCATTGCTACATAAACACAGAGCAACAGGGGACTGCCACAACATGCATATTCTGAATAATAAGAAGCATAAATCAACAGTATACAAATATGACAGAAAACCAGAACATTCTGCAAAATCAAGGACAGATGAAAAGCCACGGTCGTACTTGTGGTCTACCTTGGATGGTGGAATACTCTGCACACTTACACTGCATAACTGCTCCTTGCCATGCTTGGACACAACCAGAGCCAATACAATGGGGAGTGGAGTGCAACAAGTATGTCACAATTTGAAATGTCTCTGGCTGACAGTGATGGCTTTGACACTCATACCTCACAATTTCAGAGCAAGAAATCTGGACAAAGCCATACATAGAAGTGGGACACAGGCCCAAAAATAAGGACATTTTTTAAATATTGCTCTTATAAACTTAGAAAGTAGTAGGTCTTGCATTAGTCTGAAATTTCTGAAGGGTATGAAATCTGAAACTCAAATGTCTGCCTTTATTTTCTAACTTCAATCTTTAATGATTTGCCACTAATTTGCCAGAAAACCCCAATGTTATGAAAAACAGACCAAAAATGTGATGCAAAAATATGAAATAACCACACAATACAGCTGGGAACCTGTCAAATACGGGACACATTTTTAATATTACTACTGTTAACTTGAGCAGTTGACAAACTAAGAGCATCTACATGCATTTCTGAAATAAAAGTAATCTATAACTCTGATAATTACAGCTTTTATAATTGTAAACCCTCCACGTTTTCTTCCAAAATTGCCATTTTGCAGAGGGATTATTAGGAGGAGAGTAACATTTTGAGGCAAAATTGAGGATAGTTGAGAGGTTTGGATATTCCTAATTCTATAAAGCAATTTATTTGCACGTACCTCTCAGCCTCTTAATGCAGGAAATCTGGACAAGGCCAAATATATTGGGAGAACATACAAACAGTACTAAAATTGCTCTTGTATAAACTTAAGACAGTTAATAGAATAACAGGTCTTGCTTTAGCATGCATTTTTCTGAAAGTTATGATGTCTGAAACTCAATGTCTGTCATTATTTAGTGACTTCATTCCTAAATGATTTGCCAGAAAATCACAAATTTTATGCAGAACAAACCAAAAATTAGAAACAAAAATCTATTCATCTTGCAAAAATCTGGACAGTTGAGAGGTATAGTTCAGCTGGGGCCATCTTAGAGTTTGCTGCTCTTCCCCCTCACAAAATCATGGTCGAATGGAGACTCCCCCTGCAGCCATTCCAATGTCCCATTCCTTGGTTATTTTGCCCCATTTACCATAAACACTGTAATGTGCATACTGCTTTACTTCTGCAATGATGTGGATTTCATTTGAACATTTTATTTTGTATTTTACAGCACAAACTAATAGATATCTGCTAAACAAAGCAATGCAGTCTCACAATGAAAATAGACTTAACATTAAAACTTCTCTGCCCTTGAAACTTACATTCATTGAAACGGCATTGAAACCCACATTCAAAGAAAATACATTTTGCCAGTGGCAGATAAAGATTAACTTTGGGCTGTTTTCAAAATATAGGCCCCTTGAACACAAAACATACACGTCCTCTTTGATACACCTTCCTGATTGTATTAAATTATATTTCTTGTACAATACAGTACAGTTGTTAGAGGGCATTTTAAATTTATCGTTTTGAACATTTTTCCAGTAAACAATGAAACAAAATGCATGCACCATTAATGACAAAACTGCCCAATTCAGAACATGTCTGTCATAAAAAAGTCTACTCAAACTTCTACAGTCCACCAGTTTCAGTAAATATACACAATCTGTGAAGAAGTAAAAGTCTTCTAAATAATTCCACATTAAAGAAATCTGCAAATAATGAAGAGGTTGCTGCTAGCAAGCAACTTTATATGTCATTGTTTCATTTACAAATAAAGTGTTTGTTGCCCTTGAAGAATAAATTGCCTATGTTGAATTAAAAAAATGATAAGCTAGTAATATCGCAATAGGGAATGCATGGCAAACTGATAGGCTCATTTTTACCAGGTATCTTCACCAAAAAGGACTGCAGCATCCACTCCCTTTACAACACAGTACAGTATCAGCAATGCATCTACAAACTGTGGAAGTAGAACCCACAGCCTTCTGCATCAAAAGCAAGTACACTACCTGTTGTGCTATTAACAATACAAGCCATCTCAGCATAAGCAGCACTAAACATTTGTTCCCCTGCAGCTCTCAGCTCCTTGTAAAATCTACTCGACACTCAGCTGTATCTCTGAACTTTGCAGCACAAGAAATGTGGAAAAAGCCAACATTTATGGGGGGGGGGGCAAAAGCCCAAAGACCAGGGACACATTTTAAACATTGCTTGTATAATTTTGGAAAGTTGCTAGAATAAAATGCTGTGTTACCACCATACATTTCACTGCCACGTCTTGAACCCAGGGGACCCTGTGCAAAACAGTCAGAGCAACATACCACTATGCCAAATCATCTGTTTTGTGAAAGAGAGGAAGACTGAAACTTAAATGGCTACCATTTAGTGAATTCAGTTCTCACCATAGCTGTCAACCTCTTAGCACAAAACACCTGAACAAAGCCAATAACGGGGGAATACAGTCCCAAAAATAGGGACAAATTTCAAATATCCATGTTATAAACTTAGAAAATTGCTAGAATAAAAGGTTTTGTGTTACCGTGTACTTTCTGAAGAATTTGAAGTCTGAAATTCAAATGCCTGTAATTTTTATTTAACATTTGTTAACCAGGAAAGTCTGACTTGGAACAAAAGCCAATTTTCAGCAGAAACACTCCGCACACATGTTTTTTGTAAGACGAGAGGACATGCAGACTCCACACCGAAAGCACCAAAGCAAAGAATCAAACCAGTGTACCTGTACCTGTCAGGCAACAATACTACCAGTGCACCACAGCACTACTGACTTTGCAAAGAAAAACAAACACACAGAAACCACAGATTTTATGAGGAACAGAACAAATATGAGGCAAACATCTGCAAATTTTTTTTGCAAATGGTGGTGGGTAGGGAATTCAGGCCCTTGCCACCTGCACCTGAGGTACAGGGTTCAAGCTTGAGCATTCTCCACCCACCACCATGTGTTCTCTCTAGCCACCAGTATATAGCACCTGGGACAGTACACACATGCACACACACACACACACACACACACACACACACACACACACACACACACACACACACACACACACACACACACACACACACACACACACACACACACACACACACACACACACTACCTGATCCAGTCTTCCATAAGCTCCCTGGTAGGTGATCCAGTCTTCAGTTCCACACTGCAACAATAATCCAGTCGTTCCCCCTGAAAGGTGCAAGCAAGCTCCTCTGTAGTCTCAGACCACCTGCACAAGCTAACGGCTGGTTTCCAGTTTGGCTGGTTCTGTGAGAATAGGCTGGAGGCTCCAGCCTGGGGATGATGCAGTCCGGGTTCTTTCTCTTCTGTGCGGTCATCACCACACAGACTTCTGGGGCTGCAGGGCAGAGATGCCTTTCTCCTGTATCCGGACTGCCTAACACAGCAGTCTGGAGTTCTGTGGGTACCAGGAACTCCAAGCACACATGCGTGGAGTTCTGGGACTCGCAATTTTTTTTTATTTTCTTCTTTCTTTTCTACAGGTGGGGAGGCTGCAGTCCTATAGCATGAGCTGCCCCTGGGGTGGGAGTGGAGTTAGCAGCACAGATAATTGTTGAATTGTCTGCATATTGGATGATTTTTGCATTAGGGATGGTGCGGTGGAAGTTGTTTATGAAAATACTCAAACATAGACTGGGAGCATAACTCTAGCTCCAACACCCTAGCCCAAAGGTTCCTAGAATTTATAAACTCAGATGCTATGGAACAGCTTGTTACCACTCCCACAAGAGGGGAAAACATACTGGACCTGATCATCACCAACATGGGGACTCTATGCTCTAGACCAGAAGTGTATCCCTCACTGGTAAGATCAGACCATAAACTAATCTCACTACATATTCACATCCCGACC
The DNA here is from genome assembly GCF_019279795.1 of Protopterus annectens. Lineage (NCBI taxonomy): Eukaryota > Metazoa > Chordata > Ceratodontiformes > Protopteridae > Protopterus > Protopterus annectens. The sequence goes on along the minus strand of NC_056743.1, from coordinate 1,954,834,177 downwards.
CCAGCCCCTGCCCAGAAAACCACAGTGAAAAACTTCTCTAAAGAAAATTTCACACTCCTCAAAACTGAGGTGGAATCCTTCAAAGCCCCTGGGCCTGTGGAAAATACGGCCCAGACTGCAGAATCCTTTATAAACGCATTCTATGAACACCTTCAGGAATGCATGGATCATGCAGTCCCAAACAAAACCAAGACCCAATCCTCCAAAGGCAGGCGTCCTGTCTGGTGGATTCCAGCCATAAACAAACTATACAATAGAAGGAGGAAGCTACTACATGATAGAGCAAAATCCCAAAAAGGGAAGGCATCTCTGATCTGTATTAGCAAAAAACTATGGGCACTCATAAAATCGTCTAAGGCCAGCTTCGAGAGAAAAATTGCACAGGACACTAAGGATAATCACAAGGCTTTCTTAGTTATGTTAGGAACCTGGGTGGGAATTCCCAGATATGCTCAGAGTTAGTCCAAAATGACAAAAAATACACCGAACCCACAGACATTGCCAACATACTAGCTGAAAGGTTCAGCACAAACTCCCCCCCCCTTCCCCACCAAAAGGGCAAATATCTATCCCAGCAGAGTGCTGCCCACCCTGACATCTCAGATGCTCAGGTAAGAGCCGCCCTCTCCAAAGCAAAAAACACAGCATCAATGGGACCAGATGGTGTCCCGGGCTGCATCCTACATGAACTCCAAGAAGAACTAAACCCAAACATAAAACTACTGTTCAATCTCAGCCTTACTACAGGATATGTACCCAAAGAGTGGCGTACAGCAACAGTGGTCCCTCTCCACAAAGGTGGTGCCTCAATGGATCCTGGAAACTATCGCCCCATAAGCCTGACTAGCTTGGTCTGCAAAGCCATGGAAAGGATCATCATGGACCTCATAAATAAAGATATCGGGGACCTACAGACACTGGATCCTACCCAGTTCGGCTTTTTTAAGGACAGATCCTGCCTCTTAAACCTGGTCGATTTCTTTGAAACAATCACCAAGGCCATTGATGAGGGGAAGGTGGTCCACACAGCCTACCTGGACCTCACAAAAGCCTTTGATACAATATCCTACTCGGGCATTATAGATAAGCTCACCAGCTTAAATATAAACCCCTATGTCACTAGATGGGTTGCAAACTGGCTCAAGGACAGAACCCACATGGTTAGAATTGCTGGAGCCATGTCAGACTCCAGACCAGTTACAAGTGGCGTCCCACAAGGCTCAGTCCTGGGACCACTCTTGTTTGGTATATATTTCTCGGAGGTACAGGCCAACACGGAAGGACTGTGGCTGACCAAGTTCGCAGATGACTGCAAACTGGGCGCCATAATCCACTCTCCAGCCGACACAAGCATCCTACAAAAGGGCCTCATAGAAACAGACAACTGGTGCCAGAGCCATGGCCTCAAGCTAAACGCCAAAAAGTGTATAGTCATCCCCTTCAGCAAAAACAAAGTGCCCACAAATTACCACATAGATGGTAATCCATTAAGTATGGAAGAAGTAATTAGGGACCTGGGGACCCAAGTTGATAGCAATCTCTCATTCGACAACCACGTGGCCAAAGTGGTTAGAAAATCATTTTATATAGCCCACCTAATCATGAAGGGATTCACATCTAGATCAGGGGAGGTCATCATGCCTCTTTACTCATCCCTCATCAGGCCCATAATTGAGTACAATGCCCCTTTTGGGATGTACCTTACCAGACACCTGCAGCAACTGGAAAGACCTCAAGAGTACCTCACCAAGAGGATCAAAGGGCTCAAACAGATGCCATATGCTGCCCGGTTAAAGAAACTCCAGCTCTACTCAGTAGCATACTGCCTGCTCAGAGGCGATCTGTGCCTGACGTATAAAGCCATGTCCAACCCGGAATTAATGGACATGCTGCACCTCAGAAAATCCAAATCCCATTGAGCTACGTGCTCAAGAGACTTGAACCTCAGCACTGAAATAAATAGGACATGCTGGAGGGACAGATTCATAACCCAGAGGCTCCCTTCACTCTGGAATAAAATCCCAGTCCAGGTTAGGCAGAGTCCCTCATTGACTCTCTACAAGAGGAATCTTGATGAGTGGATGAGAGATCGTAGATTTACTCCGAGTATCGCTTCTGTGTCACTGTTAGACAGATGCACAGTATACTAACCTCGAAAAAGGGCATAGCAGAATTAATTTAAAATGGGCGGCGAAAGCCAAACACACTCTGGCTAGGCTTATAAATGCCCTAGGGCAGATAGCCTAGTATGAACCTATGAACCTAAATATTGAACAATAGGGGACCTAATATGGAACCCTGGGGTACACCAGAGTGGGTGTTGAGGAACGGAGAAATGTCTTTCTTCCATTTGACTGCTTGTTGCTTATTGGAAAGGTAACTGGTAAACCAGTTTATAAAAGAGGGTGATGGATTTAGATTAGGGAGTTTGGTTAGGAGAAGGTTGTGAGAGATGGTATTGAAGGCCTTAGAAAGGTCTAGAAGGAGGGTAGATACAATACAGCCGGAGTTGCCAGCTTTATTCAATTTCAAGGAAGGAGAGTAGCATAGTAGTAGTGATGTGGCCAGGCCCGAATCCATGTTGTGTGGGGGTTAGCAGGTGGTTGTCGATGAGGTAGGGTAAGAGTTGTAGGTGGATACACTTTTCAAGCAGTTTAGAGATGCGAGATAAGATGGCGATATGCCTACAATTGGGGGTGTTTTTGTTGTTTCCCCCTTTGTGCAGGGGAATAATGAAGGCTTTTTCCAGAGTTGGGGTACATGGCCTTCTTGGATTGACTGGTTTATAAGAATACAGAGGGGGAAGACAACGGCTTCTGCAGCTGTCTTTAGGAAGAAGGAAGGAATATTGTCAGGGGCATTGGAGCATGGCTTTAAGTTCTGAAGGAGTTTTTTTATGATTGATTCTGGGATGGGTTTCAGAGAGAAGAGAGGAAGCTGGGAGGTGGAAGTACTTGAGGAGGAGGCGATAGTGGAAGGTATAGCTGAGCAAGTAGGGATATTTATGAAGGATGATGTTAGTTTGGTTATGGAGTCGATGAAGAAGCTATTAAATTGGGAAGCTAAATCAATATCGGAAGCATTTTGATCGGGGCAAGGATTTTCCTTTCTACCTGGATTAAAGAGGGTGGTGATACTATCACAGAATTTTTTAGAGTTAGTCTTATGTTTGTTTTGGAGAGTGGTGTAATAGGATTTACGATCTGAAGTGATGAGCTTTTTAACTCTGTTTTGGAGTATTTTGTATTCACTTAGGGTGGCTAGGGTTTTATTTTTATGGTGACATTTCAAGGCTTTATCACGGAGGCGCATTACAGCTATGGTATCTTTACTTAACCAGGAGATGTTGTTGCTTTTAATTCTTTTAGTTTTCAAGGGGGCAAAGGTGTCTAAAAGGTTTAGAAATGTATTAAAGTAGGTGACGGCATCTTCTAGGGGGAGAGTTTTTAGAGGGTTCTAGTTGAATTGTTTCAGTAAGTCAGAGAAGGTGTTGGGGTTGAAGTTTTTTAAGGAGTATATAGAGATGGTGGTATGAGACAGTTGTAGGGAGAAAGAGTGACAATGAGTGAAAATGGGAAAGTGATCACTAAGGGGGTCAGGGAGGGTACCACTGCTGGAGATAGGATGTGGGTGAGATACCAGAATACGTAACTGCTACATGGATAGCATAACTGCCACATAATCTCAAGCACATTCTCATATAACTTTAATAAAATGTGCTTAATAAAAGAAAAACGTACTCTGTGAATTGTAATGACCTTAACTACTTTGGATTCAAAGTCCTATGAGCTGAAGCTGCAAAATCTGTACTGCTGTGAATCATAAGTACTTGGGACCTGATTACTTATGCAGGTTAGCAAGCAAGCTAATTTGAACAGCCTTTTTCCTTTATCACTCAGCCAGGTGGCTTTCCTGTCTAAGTTTGGCCTTACAAATTCAGTCAGACAACTACAGAGACATAAAACAAGCTGGAACTAATGGAGACAGTAATCTCTGTATTGTCACTTCAAATCTTACGTCCTATAAGAACTGGTTTATATCTGACCAATGCATTTCTCAGTTAACTTACAATACACATTCACAAAAATGCACACACACACACACACACACACACACACACACACACACACACACACACACACACACACACACACACACACATGTATGGATGCACCCACAGCACACTAACACAAGCATGCACATGCACGTGTCTGTGCTCATAACACACCTACTCACACACACATGGTTGCACTCACAACACACATACACGACCGTGTACACCCAGACATGGTTACAATCGCATGCATAAACACACACACACACACACACACACACACACACAGATGCACTCACAACACACATAATTAAACATGTCCACACATGTATCCATGTATGAACTCACAGCACACGTACATAAACACACACACATATGCATGCATTCACTGCTTTTAATTCTATTGTTTAAACATGGCTCCTAATACATAAGCCTACAACTTTCTCAAAACACCTAAGCTACTCTAATTTTCAAGGTGTAAACCTAACATCTTTGCCTCAAATAAACCTCCCTCTTAGACATCATATATTTATTTGATGCACTTCATAGCTTTCAATGACGTGCATATATTGAGTCATTTGCAAAACTGAGAACACCAAACCTTTTATGGAGCTAAAACCTCCAGACTGTGCAGACTATTCAAAAAACTGTTTCATGAACTGTATACATGAGAATGCATTCTTTTTGTAATTAGTGATGTCTCAGTTATTATTCCACAGGCTTTCAGGAACTTCATATGTTATTCTTGCCTTGTCTTGTACGTATTCAGTCTTCTAACCTTCAGATAAGACTTCTGTAAGCTTCATTCATTTTTGTTGCCATCTTACCCACCTATGTACTACTGTCCTGTGTTTTTGTTTCCTCTGGGTGAACTACGCTGCACTGTGAATGTTCAACATGCCACAGCTCAACATTCTGTAGACAATTACCCTGGTCAGTTGTTTTGTAACATGTCCAGATGGTACAAGAAGATATTCTGGACTTCGCCTCTGACACAATAACTTTCACAGCATTGTATGCACCAGGAAACAGTACAGCTGACAGTTTACACTGTCCCCACATTAAAGACTGGGTCCATAAAGGTTACCACAAGTTGCCCACTATGCGTTCACTTTGAGTAACCTTTCTGAGTGGATACTCAGCATAAACATTGTGGTGGGGCTGTTCTTGAATCCAAATAGTGTATATTTTGTGGTAACCTTTGTGAATTCAACCTATAATGTAAATTATAAAATAATTTATAATTTTTAACATTTTCATTGAAACTTAAGAATACAGTTCCTTCACAGTATACTGGATTGTTCAGATTTAGAAAAACAGTTTTTTGCATGCTAAAAGATTTAAAATTTGCTATGTCAAATTCCCTTCCTATCTGAACATAAACATTTTTAATATCCATAACCACTAGATGTTGCAATATCATAAAACAATACAATTAATATTTTTAAAAATAACTGTTGAAAGCAACCAGCATTATATGACTATGTAATTATTTAACACTGCACGTAAAAGTACTAAAACCAACTCACCAATTTTCTTGTCTGCTTATACCGTTCGGGCATGTAATATCATTACTTCCTGTTTTGCATTCTTTGAAGGCACTTTCTCAAGCCTCCCCACCCACAGAATTACGAACAAATCATGTGTTATCACATTGAACCTACTATACGCACATCTCTAACGGTTCCTTCTACAGCCTGCTTACAGCTGATTAACTTTCAGGATTCTCATGATGTTGTTTTTCTTTGACCTGTGCTTTAAATGATTAAATGTGCAGATTCTGTATTCTGACATGGCCTTCTTGTCTTAGAATCTTACTAAGATTTAAAACGATTAGCACTAGTTTCTTGTTTTGGAGATTAAAATGTTTGTGAGGCTTCAGTGTCAGTGTTCACGCTCTACAACTGTATAGAATGTCTTACATTATTGTTATGGATTTATGCCAAGCTTTAAAACAAATTCTTTTTCTGCTGCTGTTCTGCATCTAAACCTGATGTATGAGATATAATATTTTACATATAATTTGTTGACCGTATTATCCACATGGATAGGGCCCATTTTCAGTGGTGGTCCAGCTTGAGAATCTTCATGAGTCTAAAAAATGCATATTAGGGTGGGCAGTTATATGACAATGACAAAGCATGTCCCCTTGAGGAAAGATTCTAGCATTTTCTCCTTGATGAGATGGCAATTTCAAATTTGTATATTCAGAACAAACACTAGTCTGACATCCACTGAATGCATTTATACAAAGTACCCTACATTAGGAAACTAAGGATAAAAAGACTTACTTTATTTTGACCAAAACTGTTTTAATATAGTAAGTCTTCTTTCATCACCATATCAGGAGTTTATTGCCTTCCCTGCCCCCGCAACATATATTCTCTAATTTTGATATCACAAAGCCAAAGTATAGCACGAAAGAAAACTACTTGATTTTATGCAGAAACCAAGATTCTCTCCTTCATTCAAATGTTGTGAAACTTTCGAGTTAGAAATTGTAAATGAAAAATGTGAGAGCAGAGATCTCCTCATGTGCAATGTAGAAAAGGACATGCTGTTCCCAAAAATATGTAAGAAATGTGCTTTGTTTTTTATCTTTATTATTTTGATGTAAAGTACATACAAAGCAATACACTTCTGCATGCATGTACCTGCTCATAGACACACACCTACACTAACACACCTGCAAATTGTTTTATATAGAGGGTTTTCTCCTCACCCTCCCCACACTAAGTAGGAGGTTCATGCAGTTCCTCCCACAATTATTCTAAGTTCAACTTATTTCTCTCTTATTTATTTATTTAGCATTTCTTTACCAGGAAAGTCTGACTGGGACAGACCCATTTTCAGAGAATGCTCTGGAAGAAACACTCCAGACACGTCTTTAGAATGTGGGAGGAAACTGGAGCACCCAAAGAAACCACATGAATGCAGGGAGGACATGCAGACCCCATACAGAAGGCACCCCAGCTGAGAGGCGACAATGCTAACCACTGCACCACTGACCCTCTTACTAAAGAAAAGCCACACAGTCCCTTGAAACCTGGTTGCTCTGACATCAGACTTCACAGTACTAGGTTCTGTCTTGATTGCATTAAGTTTGTCACTGAATGACTAGGCACCAGAAAGTAGTAAGGCACTACAAGACACTATTACAAATAACAGCACAGGTCTGGAACACGTTTGTTTTCTGCTGCTTTGCCATGCAATGCTTTGTTGCTTTCCCGTAGTGAATGATTCCAGGCTTTTGCCCTATTCCTCCTCATCCCATACCTCATCCAAACCAAAGAGTGAACCGTTCACACAGACAAACTATTCAGTAAAAACTACAAGAACAACAAGAACAACAACAAAAAAAAAAAACAGAACAAGCTAAAAGTAAAAAGAAAAACATCACGGGCATTCAGAAGCCATGTAGCTGAAACACCTTGTCCATAAGGGGTGATTTGCATATATCCTATGGGCCTCCACCACAAGAAATGTAAGGTATTATACAGTGAAAACACTAGCTTGGTTGTTTTTTCTTGTAGTTTTTACAGAATGGTTTGTCTCTGTGACCTTTTTACCTTTGGTTTCAATGTTACTCTGGATATTTTGCATACACCTTATTATTTATGGATAGCTGACTTGTTTTTAATTCCATGTTTCCAATGTGTAGCCAAAAATGCACTTATGCTGTACATATGAGGTCACTAAAAAGACTTAAATATGCATGTCTACATCTTATAGAGCTTGACTTTATTGACCTGAATGTGCCCATAAAGACATAAAAAATAAAAATTCATAGATATTCAGAAGCCATGTAGCTGAAACACTGTCTGTCCTTAAAGGGCTGTTTGTTCATATCTCGTGGGTTTCAACTACATATGGTTTAAGTTATTACATAGTTGAAATTCTAACTTTGCAGGGGTTTTCTTTCAGTGTTTATGCCCCATGGTTCACTGCTTTCAAATCAAAGTGGTGATTGATTCCTGCCTGCAACTATATCATTTTTATCCTGTTCACTGATTTTATAGGTAATACGAGGGTAGGTTCTTTTCTGGGCCATTTAAGCCTAGCCAATTTCCCTCAAAGGTGAGAGTCAAACCCTGTATCTTGGTTCTGTGACGTAAACACATTAACTAGTATGCCAACCCCCATCCCCTAAAGGCTTTGAACACTGAACTCTTATCACAGAAAACATCAGCATTAACCCCCTGTTCTAACTGATAAGTTCAGTGCTATTTCTGAATTTATGGTTCCTTGGAAACATATTAGAGACCAGTCACTTGCTTTGATATTTTAGATATAAGTAGTTACAATCACTCTGTTATTCATTGTTATACTTTCAAAAAGACATTAATTTTCTTTTTTTTTTAATTAATGAAGGAGCATTAACAGTGCCTAGCAGTATTTCTTCCTTACTTTTAACTGTTGTAGGTATCTGTCCATCTAGCCAACCACTCTCCGAACTATTTGCCCTTATAAGGGTCATGGTGCTAGCCAGATGAGTAGGACAGACCAAGAGTGGCTAAGTCATCCTGCAGGATCCACAAATATTCTCCGGCCAGGTTAAAGATACAGTCTCACCAGAATATACTGAATTTGCCTGAGGGTCTTTTCCACTGGGCTATACCTATTACATTTCCCAATAGAAGGACTGGGGAGGCCAGTTCACCAAATGCCCAGACCACAACAACTGACTTCACTTAACCTATAGGATCAATGGTTTCTCACTGTATCCCAGAGAGTCAGACCAGCAACCCTGTAAAGGAACTTCATTTCTGTAATTTACATCTATGATTTCATCTTTTCATTTACTATCAAAGCTCTTGAGGATGAGGAAATTCAGAGGTCTGTCCTACGATTCAGCTGTCACTTCAACACCACAGTCCAGTACAACACCCCAGCTTTGTCACTACTAAACCCAGTCACTGGTCAGTCTCCTGCTCTATGTTTCCATACCAGCCCAAGCAGAAGACCGGATTATCCAGCGGTGTGCCCTTTAAGTATATTTAAGATTCTGCTTCTCTTTTTTGTATCTGATAACCAAACGAGTCCAGTTGGGCAGAAAATTTTCAGCAGAAACCCAGGGAGAAAAACTCTGGATGCTAAAATATTGCAGCCACAGCGGCCAGCATTACTGGAATTTTACAGTGACTTCGGGAATGTAGTTTCTTTCTCTCCCTAAGTGTAGTCCAGTTCTATGCCAGAAATGAAATCCTGAAAAGACAAACTAAAAAAACAAAACTAAAAACAAAATTAACCAAAGTTACAGGTGAAGAATCGTTTGAGAATCTCAACCCCATCATGTAGTAGTAGCAGTGGGAGACTATCAGTGTCCCCATTAGGTAGGTTTTGGCCACATATAGGTTCATAGGTTGATACCAGGCTATTGGCCCTAGGGCTTATACAAACCTAGGCATAACAATTCCCTGGCTATTTCTTCCCACAGTATTTACTTCTCTGGACCCCTGTCTAGCACAGCGACTGATGTGATCTCTGGGGTGAATATACTATCTCCCATCCAATCATCAAGGTTCCTTTTGAAGAGGGCCAAAGAGGTGCTCTACCTGACCTGTATGGGCAGTCTATTCCAGAGTCTGGGGAGTTCTCCATTTTTAGGAGTGCCTTGAGAGAGTGCAATTTGAGGTTTAGACTTCTAGCATTGAGTAGCATTACCTTCAGATTTTGCATGCTTGTATCTGTTACGGTGGTGGTTTTGTCCTTTGAACCTTTCCTAAGAAATGCACTGTAGGGGTGGCAAGAGCTTTAGCCAGTAACCTGAATCTCAGGGGTGACAGGTGCAGACCATCTCTGGCAAAGCATCGTGGTTTGTCGATCATGTCTTCCCAGGCAGACAGATACTGGATCCCCTTTGAATGACACCTGAAGCTTAGCCAATTGTTGAAGTCAGTCATTTTGTCCTTATACTGTGGTATCATTCTGGGCGAAGGCAGGATGCTACTCAGGCTAGTGTCATACCTGCCTGGGCCACATGATCCGAGAGCTCTTCCATGTCTCTTTTCATGTAGTCCAGGGAGGTACATCTCAAGTCATTCACTCCAACATGGACAATGACACAGTCACATTTGTACTTGCTGTGGAGTGACTTGAGTGCATGCATTATGTGGTGGATCCTGGCACCTGACAGGCAGCTGACTGTAATTTTATCCTTGTTCAGTCTGGTGAGAGGGACATCAGTGTGCCTGACTATAGAGTCACCTATGACTAAAGGGTTGGGTATGTTGTCTTGCCTTAGGGGCTGTTGTTGGGTGGCACACTGGTGTTGTGAGCTATGTGTCACTTTGGTTGTGACTGGTGTTTGTTTGCATTTCAGCTTCGGAAGTCCTTGTTGCTTGGGCAGGTTAATGTTAAGGGTCTCCACATATGTGGGTTTAGTGTTGCTATGTGTGGGTGTTGATGGTGTGGGTTTTGAAGGGCTATGTGTTGCTTGAGGTGTAGTGCAGGTGTTAACCTCCTCCTCTTGACTGTCTAACACAATCTTGACTGGAGAGAGCTTTGCTTTCAGTTTGGCTATGTAAGTGCATCTCTCGCAGGTTGTAGTGTTGGGTGGTAGGAGGAGATGGTTGTCTGTGTACATGAGGCAGTTACCGCATTGTCCCAGTATGCCCAGATTCACCAGGTGGACAGGAGAAATCACCAGAAGCTGACCCTTGGACATGCATGTTTAGGTGCTTCTTTTATAAAGTACAAGAGCTGTTTTCCCTTACCTTTGCAAGGTACTTTGCAGTTATAGGCTGTTTATTGCCTACAATTAATTCCTCCTTATTCCAAGGAGAGTTGAGTACTTGTATCAGTTTCAGGCTTCCTAGTGGTTTCCAGTGGGTTCTAGAGCAAGTGCTAGTCAGTGGAGTTCAGATTTTAGAGAAACCAGCTAGTTCTAAGGGAAAATTTGAATAGCAGACTTTCTGGCACCTGGAATAGTTTAACAGTAGCCCTGCGGTGCTGCACGATGCGAAAAATGTGCAAACACACGTTTTTAAGCCTTAAAGTTGAAAGGGATAGAAATCAGACCAAAAAGGCTAATAGAATTAAAATTTCAGAGCTGGAAACCACTCCTCTAGCGTTAGATAGGCAGTACAATGCTCACCACTCACACTGGTAAGCAGTAGGACTTCCCTCTACCACAGCAGGGTCTGTATAGCTCTGAACACTGAAAATAAAGTCCTGAGGCCAGCAAAGTGTGGGATCTGGACTATACTGGCTAAAAAGGTGGGAAACAAGCAAACAAGATAGTATTTTTTTGGTAAAAACAAGCTAAACAATGCAATAATACAGTATATAAACACAAAAAAGGCTAACGCACTTGAATGTGTCCTCCTAAACAATAAATGCAATTAAAACTCTACAAAATTAGCAATTTAAAACTTTTTAAATGAAGCAAGGAAAGTGCACTACTGAAAAATGATTTGAGGCAGTAATACAGTAGAATAAGTAGACAGAGAAGTCTATATATACAGAAAAGCAGCTAAAACACACAAACAATTCAGATGCAGTGCAACCTAGAGATTCTAAAAGTGTATTAGTTCTGGTTTAAGCACTTGGGCTTCAGGCCAGTTATTTTACATTAAGAAGGTTCGTGGTCTGCACTCTTGTGGGAGGAGAGGCTGGACTCTGCCCTTCTGAGCTGGGAATTTCTGGTTAAAGGCTTATAGTGCCTGCATATTTGAACTGTTTCTTACTGAAATTGGTACACCTTGTTTGCTGTGGCATAGACTAGATCCAGGCCTGCTGAATCTAGCTTTGTTTGTATGCTTGTTGTTTGTTTGCTTGTTATTTCCCCGAAACGCTAATTCCACCTAAAACGCGGCTTTTCAGTGCTTCTGTGGATCCCTAGTGATATCTGTATTGCTTACTGTACTTATTTCCTTGTTTCACTTGAAAGAAAGTTACTGTTTGTCATTTTTGCATTTAAGTTACCTGTAACACATTGCATTTAAGTTACCTGGCACTTGCTCACTAAAGCAATTATATAAGTCAGCACTAAAAATTAAAAGCACTACACCCTCACAAACTCCCCTTGAGTACCTTGCTCCCCATTGGCCCTTTTTTCAATTATAAAGGAATTCCCAATACTATTCTAGCATGTCCAAAGGTCAGTTGTCAATCTCCTCTCCAGTCCAGCTGGTGAATCTGGGAATCTTGAGGCAATGTTACAACTGCCTCATGTACACAGACAACCCTCTCCTCCTCCCAACAAATTCCAACACATATGAGAGATGCAACCATATAGCCAAACTGGAGGCTAAGCTCTCTCAACTCAGTACTGGCATAACCAGTCAGGAGGAGAAGGAAACCACATTCACTATGATTCCAGTCTCACATAGACCTACCACGACAGCAAACCAAACAGATAAACACACAAAAACATACTTGAAGGCTCTAAATAAAAATCTGCCTAAGCAGCAGAGACCTTCAAAGCAGACACCCAAGCAACCGCTACCCCAAAACAAAACACGTACAGCACATAGCTCACAAAGCCAGTGTGCCGAACAGTCACAGCCCTTAAGGCTAAACAACACACCTGATACACTTGTAATAGGTGGCTCTATCGTCAGGCACACTGACGTCCCGCTCACCAGGCTGAACAACGAGAAGGTCACAGTGAGATGCCTGTTGGGTGCTAGGATCCGCCACATAACACAAGCACTCAGGTCACTCCAAGGCAAGTACAAATATGACTCGGTCATTGTCCATGCTGGTGTGAATGACCTGAGACATACCTCCCTGGACTACATGAAAAGAGACATAGAGAAACTCTCTGAGCATGTAGCCCAGGCCAGTATGACCCTGACCTTGAGTAGCATCTTACCCTCACCAAGAATGATGCCACAATATAAAGAAGAGATGATCAATTTCAACAATTGGCTTAAGTATTGGTGTCATTCAAAGGGGATCCAATGCCTGTCAGCCTGGGATGACATGCTCGACAAGCCATGATGCTTCGCTAGGGACGGCTTGCACCTGTCACCCCTGGGCTTTCGGATATTGGCAAAGGCTCTTGCTTCCCCCATAGTGCCTTTTTAAGCAAGGCTCAAAAGACAAACCACCTCCATAGGTATCACAAGGGATAAGAAACTAAGAGTAATGCTACTCAACGCCAGAAGTCTAAACCTCAAGATGCACGCACTCAAAACTCTCCTTAGCATGGAGAACATCGATATCTGTGCAGTAACAGAAACCTGGTTCAAGGCTCCCGAGAGCACCCCAACACTACCAGGTTATACCTCATACCATGCTTTTTGGCCCCAAAACTTGGACCGAACCACAAAAGGAGGGGGAGTATCAATATTCATCAAAGATACCCACACCTCCAGGTTGGTGGCACAGCACGAAACATCAGAGACTATCCATGTGCAACTAACAGTGGGTAAAACTGCCTTCCAGTTTATAGCCTGCTACAGACCACCCACCCAAACCCAGGAACCCCACTCAGCCTTCCTGAGAACACTGGAAAATATGAAGGTCTCTCCAAACACTATTATATTGGGTGACTTCAACTACCCAAACATAGACTGGGAGCATTACTCTAGCTCCAACACCCTAGCCCAAAGGTTCCTAGGATTTATAAACTCAAATGCTATGGAACAACTTGTTAGCACTCCCACAAGAGGGGAAAACATACTGGGCCTGATCATCACCAACATGGGGACTCTATGCTCTAGACCAGAATTGTATCCCTCACTGGTAAGATCAGACCATAAACTAATCTCACTGGATATTCACATCCCGACCCCACCCCCTGCCCAGAAAACCACAGTGAAAAACTTCTCTAAAGCAAATTTCACACTCCTCAAAACCGAGGTGGAATACTACAAAGCCCCCGAGCCTGTGGAAAATACGGCCCAGACCGCAGAATCCTTTATAAACACATTCTATGAACACCTTCAGGAATGCATGAATCATGCAATCCCAAATAAAACCAAGACACAATCCTCCAAAGGCAGACGTCCCATCTGGTGGACCCCAGCCATAAACAAACTATACAATAGAAGGAGGAAGCTACTACATGATAGAGTAAAATCCCAAAAAGGGAAGGCATCTCTGATCAGTATTAGCAAAAAACTATGGGCACTCATAAAATCGTCTAAGGCCAGCTTCGAGAGAAAAATTGCACAGGACACTAAGGATAATCACAAGGCTTTCTTTAGTTATGTTAGGAACCTGGGTGGGAATTCCCAGATATGCTCAGAATTAGTCCAAAATGACAAAAAATACATCTAACCTACAGACATTGCCAACATCCTAGCTGACAGGTTCAGTGCAAACCCCCCCCCCCCATCAAAAGGGCAAATATCTATCCCAGCAGAATGCTGCCCCCCTGACATCTCAGATGCTCATGTAAGAGCTGCCCTCTTCAAAGCAATAAACGCAGCATCAATGGGACCAGACAGTGTCCCGGGCTGTGTCCTACATGAACTCCAAGAAGAGCTAAACCCAAACATAAAACTACTGTTCAGTCTCAGCCTTACTACAGGATATGTACCCAAAGAGTGGCGTACAGCAACAGTGGTCCCTCTCCACAAAGATGGTGTCTCAACGGATCCTGGAAACTATCGCCCCATAAGCCTGACTAGCTTGGTCTGCAAAGCTATGGAAAGGATCATCATGGACCTCATAAATAAAGATATTGGGGACCTACAGACACTGAATCCTACCCAGTTCGGCTTTGTTAAGGGCAGATCTTGCCTCTTAAACCTGGTCAATTTCTTTGAAACAGTCACCAAGGCTATTGACGAGGGGAAGGTGGTCCACACAGCCTACCTGGACCTCGCAAAAGCCTTCGATACAATACCCCACTCGGGCATTATAGATAAGCTCACCAGCTTAAATATAAACCCCTATGTCACTAGATGGGTTGCAAACTGGCTCAAGGACAGAACCCACATGGTTAGAATTGCTGGAGCCATGTCAGACTCCAAACCAGTTACAAGTGGCATCCCACAAGGCTCAGTCCTGGGACCTCTCTTGTTCGGTATATATTTCTCGGAGCTACAGGCCAACACGGAAGGACTGTGGCTGACCAAGTTCGCAGATGACTGCAAACTGGGCACCATAATCGACTCTCCAGCTGACACAAGCATCCTCCAAAAGGGCCTCATAGAAACAGACAACTGGTGCCAGAGCCCTGGCCTCAAGCTAAACGCCAAAAAGTGTATAGTCACTCTCTTTGGCAAAAACAGTGCCCACAAATTACCACATAGGTGGTAATCCATTAAGTACAGAAGAAGTAATTAGGGACCTGGGGACCCAAGTTGATAGCAATCTCTCATTTGACAACCACGTGGCCAAAGTGGTTAGAAAAACATTTTATATAGCCCACCTAATCATGAAGGGATTCACATCTAGATCAGGGGAGGTCATTGTGCCTCTTTACTCATCCCTCATCAGGCCCATAATTGAGTACAATGCCCCTTTTGGGATGTACCTTACCAGACACCTGCAGCAACTGGAAAGACCCCAAAAATACCTCACCAAGAGGATCAAAGGGCTCATACAGATTCCCTTTGCTGCCCAGTTAAAGAAACTCCAGCTCTACTCAGTGGTATACCGCCTGTTTAGAGGTGATCTGTGCCTGATGTATAAAGCCATGTCCAACCCGGAATTAATGGACATGCTGCACCTCAGAAAATCCAAATCCCATCGAGCTACATGCTCGAGAGACTTGAACCTCAGCACTGAAATAAATAGGTCATGCTGGAGGGACAGATTCATAACCCAGAGGCTTCCTTCACTCTGGAATAAAATCCCAGTCCAGGTTAGGCAGAGTCCCTCATTGACTCATTTCAAGAGTAATCTTGATGAGTGGATTGGAGATCGTAGGTTTACCCCGGGTATCACTTCTGTGTCACTGTTAGACAGAGGCACAGTATACTAACCTCGAAAAAGGGCATAGTAAAATTTATTTAAAATGGGTGGCAAAAGCCAAACACACTCTGGCGGGGCTTGTAAATGCCCTAGGGCAGATAGCCTAGTATGAACCTATGAACCTATGAACTTGAGTTGCAATATTAAGGCAAATAACAGTTTTAATAAATGCACTAAAATATACTCTTGTTGTTGTGTCTTTTGGCTTTTCCCAGTTAGGGATCGCCACAGTGGAACTCTGGTCCACTAATGATTGGCAGTAGATTTTTACATGCCCAGTTGCTGGCCCTGACGCACAATCTTCAATGAAGGTACGCCCATTCATGCATGTCTCCACACAGAAGATGCTCTAGCTGAGAATCAAACAGGACATCTTACTGTAAGGTGACAACACTACTGCAGCACCACCACCGCAGTCAAATGCACTAAAATATACTCTATATTTCCAAAATGTTTGAGAAGCACAGTCAGAACACAAGGAGATTCAGGCAATTACTGTGGTAGCGTTGTCGCATCACAGTATGAAGCTGTCTGGTTAGATTCTCAGCTAGAGCGTCTTCTGTGTGGAGACATGCATGAATGGGCGTACCTTCGATGAAGGTTGTGCATCAGGCCTGGCAAACCGGTACATAAAAATCAACTGCCAATCATTAGCGGACCGGAGTTCCACTGTGGCGACCCCTAAACGGGAAAAGCCGAAAGACACAAACAAACATTAAAGAAAGGGAGAAAGGAGGAACAGAAGGCCTTCTCATATGTTCTCTCTGTATTAGGTAGAATGAGCTAATGACAACAGACTGGGAGGAGTGTCCCAGATCAAATTTACAGTAGGGATGGGCAACTGCAAAGCCACCAAGTATTTAGGCAAAAAGAAGTTCTGTCCTTTGTACTGGCCGTGGGTATGTTTTGACACCAAGTATGACAACAAGACACCAACAGGGAGGTAGGGAGGGTGGAGACCAATAGTAAAGCAGTTAGTCTACACTCTTTTAGACAGAAAACACTACAGAAATCTTTATGACAGCAGTGAGCCACAAAATGAAAGTTTTTAAGCAGACAAAGGAACAAGGAGACTCTACAGAATCCTTTTAACTGCAAACAAATCAGTTACTCATGCAGATTAGTTAATAGTAATAAAATACAGTAAAATGAATGCAGCAGGCAATAAAAAGTGCTATATATAAATTGCTAGAAGCAATAACCAGTATAAATAAGCCAAAAAAAAGATGATACTTAGATCAGAGTTGTAGTCAATGCCCCTCCTGCACTCTGCTCAGTGTATACTCAATCACCCATCTAGTCATCGCAATTCGTTTTATGCATTCTGCTCTTTTTTAACTTCTCCAAATCGTCTGGGTGTCTAATACCGTGATGGGAATGGATCCCATTCGTAAGTCAAAGTACGATTAAAGTTCATGAAATTAGTATTGTTTCAATCTTTGATGTTAGCCAGAAGTGGTCATTGAAGCACCCGCAATGTGCCCAGTAAGGACTCCTTCTGCACTTCATACAGAGTTACATGTATCGGTAACATATCTAAGTACGACTGTAGATTCTTTATTATAAGACTCATTTTTTCTACTACTATTGGGACTGTCTGGGTATCTTTCTTCCACATTGCTGTCGCTATGCCTGCAAATCCTGATATCTTATGACTTTGTGTCTCTCTCTGTACACAATACACTGTAGTCACTGGGTGTAGCGATTTCAATGATCAATGCTACTGTTGTCTTCTTTTCATGGACCACTATATCCAGTTTTCTAGCATCTGTCTTTTTAACTGTTGGCAATGGATGATCCCATGTGATGTAAACTTCATCATTTTCTATGATGCTTTGTGGCTCATGTTTCCAGTGTTTTTCAGCCACTTCATAGGTTCATAGGTGTGTACTAGGCTAATGGCTCTGGAGCCTTTACAAGCCTAGCCCAAAAAAAAATGCCCAGCACCGTGCCACCCGATGTTAGTTTACAGTGCCATATCCAGTAGTGCAACTGTAATGATCCCTGGAGTGAACTTTCTGTTACTCATCCACTCGTCAAGATTTCTCTTGAAGAGGGCCAGTGAGGTGCTCTGCTTGAAATGAATGGGAAGCTTATTCTAAAGTATAATCAGTCTTTGGGAGATGAACCTGTCCCTCCAGCATGTTCTGTTAATTGTGGCAATGAGGATGTAATCTCTGTAGAGTATGGCATGGGGGATTGAAATTTCTTTATGTGTAGCATTTCAAGTAGGGCTGGGTCAGACACGGCTTTGTAATTCAAGCAGAGATCACCTTTAAGTTGATAAGAGACTAAGAGCAGCTGAAGTTTCTTTAGTCTGTCCATGTAGGCCTAGGATTCTTTTTGTGAGGTACTTTTGTGGCCTATCCAGCTGTTGTAGGTGTCTGGTCAGGTACATGCCAAGTGGGGCATTATATTCGATGATTGGTCTAATGAGGGATGAGTAGAGGGGGATGATGACCTCTTTCTTCCTGGATGCAAAACCTTTGGTTATAAGATGTGCCACGTAGAAGGACTTTCTGACCACAGTGGCAATGTGGTGGTCGAAGGTGAGGTGGATGTCGACCTGGGTGTCTAGATCTCATATGGCCCCTTCAATGTTCAGTGGGCTCCCATCAATATGGTAAATTGTGGGAACTGAGTTTTTTCCAAAGGGGATGATAACGCATTTTTTGGCATTGAGCTTTAGGCCATAGTTCTGACACCAGTCATTAGTCTCAGAAAGGCCCTTTTGTAGGATGTCTGCATCCCTTGGGGAGTTGATAATGACTCCTAGCTTGCAGTAATCAGTGAATTTGGTCAGCCAGAGTCCTTCTGTGTTGGCCTGCACTTCTGAGAAGTAGATGCCAAACAGGACAAGGCCCAGGACCAAGCCCTGTGGGACTCCACATATGACTGATCGACAGTTTGACTTGGAATCTGCAACTTTCACTCTGTGGGTTCTGTCTATGAGCCAATTTGCAACCCACCTAGTGATGTAAGGATTAATGCCTAGTTTGGGGAGTTTATCAGTTATACCTGAATGGGGAATGGTATCAAAGCCCTTGGCCAGTTCAAGATAGGCTGTATGCATTGCCTTACCCTCATCCACAGCCTTGGTGACTGCCTTGAAGAAGTCAACCAGCTTCAGCAGGCAGGATCTCCCCTTGACAAAGCCAAACTGTGTGGGGTCAAGAGTTTGGAGACTGCCTATATCTTTGCTAAGCAGGTCCATGAGGATGTGCTACACAGGTTTGCATGCAAGGCTTGTCAGGCTAATGGGGCAATAGTTCCCAGGGTCTGTAGTTGCTCCCCCCTTATGGAGAGGGATGACTGTAGCAGTGCGCCATTCCTTAGGGACATAGCCTGAGGTAAGAGACCAGATGGCTTAATGGATAAGATACGGCAACAATGTAAGTGAGTAAAGCTGGTGTGGAAGGCAACCACAATAAATCCTCGGCTCGGACACAAAGCAAATAGTTTATTACGTAAAAACAGACAAACAATATCCCAGGTTAAGCGCTTTCATCTGACACTTGCAGACTTCTTCAGAACATAGGTATACCACTGCTCTTTCAATTTAAACACATTATGGCGCCAAAAAGCCACTTCAATCAATGAATTAAAGGACAGTGTATTTGAGCAGCCCGTATGTCATCAACAAGAGCTGTATTGGACAACGAATTTGAACTCATTAGGTCCATGTTCAGGGTGAGAGGATACCCGGTTACCCTTATTAACGATGTTGTTCAATATGTTAGCAAAGAATGGGGTAACAAATATCTACCTTTACTGGGCAACCCTACACCTGGGGTTTTACCATCGGACAACAAACCAAAGGAGGGATTTGACAATAGGGTTTGTGTGTTAATGTATTCCCCCACAGTCCAGTACATTGAAAACATAGCGAGGCAACACTGGAACTTATTTACTATGAATGATGACCTGGCCCTGGCTTTGGGACCTTATCCCAAATTTGTGTATAAAACAGGAAATAATCTCAAAAGGATTTTGGAATCAAACATGAGTGATAATAAAGGGGGATCAACCGGTACAAGAAAATGCGGTACATGTAATCAATGCTACACCATTAATGAAAAGGAAGGTGTTAACTTGGATAATCTTAGCAAAACACATATACACTGCAGGACAGGCAACTGTAATACCAAATTTGTCGTCTACCTTGCAACTTGCCAAGTTTGCTCAGCATTTTATATAGGCAAGACTGAGAGACAATTAAGACGACATATTTATGAGCATTTATTTGCTATTAAAAAGAAAGATACAAAGAATGCTCTTTACAGGCATATATCAAAACATGGTGTTACGCATTATTTTAAATTTGCAATCATTGATAAGGTCAACATCACAGCATTTGGGGGGAATGTAAAAGCTCTTTTGGCCATGAAAGAGAGCAAATGGCAAATTACCACTGATGCCACAAGATTGCCTGGCATCAACGATTTTATTAGCATCAAACCGTTTTTGCAGTTAGCATAGGGTCTCAGAACAGCGTCCCGCTTATATATACATACAATCCTCTTGTACACTCCTATTGTATTACATACATTTTTATACATTTTTATACATTTAATATTTTTTAACATTTTTAACAGTATCTACACTTTTAACACCTTGAACAGTTCATCTATTAATTAAAAATTCATAATTTTTACATTTTTCACTTCATATTAAATATTTCACAACCATCATTTGATATAGTCATATTTATTGTTACATTTAGGTTTTCTAGCTATTATCAATTGGTAGGTTTACATTAAGTGTAATGTTTTTATCAAGTGTAAGATTTGGTATTAGTCCCCAGGAGACATTCTATCATTTTTTCATCAATTTTTTATCATTTTTTCATTAATTATTTATTTAGCATACTTATATATTCTTACATTTATAGACTTTTTTGTTGAGGACATTATTACCTATGTATCACTTTTTATCCAAGATGGCAATTCATTTTGTTAGGATAGGAATTCTCGTAAAAGGTTGTGTATTTTGAATATTTGTTTGTACATGCACCTTTAATTCATTGATTGAAGTGGCTTTTTGGCGCCATAATGTGTTTAAATTGAAAGAGCAGTGGTACACCTATGTTCTGAAGAAGTCTGCAAGTGTCAGATGAAAGCGCTTAACCTGGGATATTGTTTGTCTGTTTTTACATAATAAACTATTTGCTTTGTGTCCGAGCCGAGGATTTATTGTGGTTGCCTTCCACACCAGCTTTACTCACTTAATGGATAAGATCTTCGTCTCCCATGCACAAGGTACAAGGTTCGATCCTGACCTCTGACCAATGCTTGTTTGGAGTTTGCATGTTCTCCTTGTGTCTCTGTGGGGTTTCCCCCATGTCCAAAAAACATGCTGAGTATTTCCATCTCAAACTCACCAATAATGGAGCTGTGGGCAGCAGCACAGATTCTACATGTTGCCCTATAGGGGGAAGAGCTGTACAGACCAACCACTTTGGGCATCTACTGTGGTTCACAGTATCTTCAAGATAGGAGAACATGGATCACATAATGCATGCCATGGCAGGGCTAGCCACCTGACAGTGTAAAATATGGCTCTAGGTGATTCGGTCATGTTGACTAATGTCGCCAAAAATGGGCATGAGTAGTTACTCGTGATAAGTGAGTTGAGGACCTGGCCTACTCTCACCCACGCCAGAGAACCTTGCTAATGGTGGGAGGGGTATATGTGCCCCTATTGGCCAGTGTGTGCCTGCCATAAAGCCCAGCAGTCCTGGGCCAATAAGCTACTGGCTGGCCAGTGTCTAGTTGCCCAGCCTGGGTTACTGGGATAGCTATGTTGAGTGAAAGCTGGACATAAAACCAACCAACCTGCTCAACATGAACTGAGAATTGCTACTCTTAAAGTAGGTTCACTGACAGGATGCAGCTTGGAAGTGGATGACATGATGATACAGAGGAGGCTGGACATCCTATGTATCCAGGAGATGAGATGGTAGGGCAGTGCAGCAAAGGCACTTGGTTTGGGATCTAAACTCTACTTCTCAGGTGGGGGACAGGCTAGAAATGGTGTAGGAATTGTGGTGAGAGAGAGGCTTCAGAAGGCAGTGAGGGATATCATCAGAATTAATGACAGACTCATGGCAGTCTGACTCCAGTGTAATGATAGGGCAGTATTCATAATCTCAGCCTATGCCCCAAAGCAGGGTTGTGATAGTGAGGAAAAGGGTGCATTCAGACACCAGTTGCAGGACCTACTAGATAAAGCACGACAACATGAATTGGTGTTGATAATGGGTGACTTGAATGCACATATCGGGACAGACAGAACAGGATATGAGGACTGCCTGGGTCCGCATGGGTGGGGTAACAGGAATAAAGAAGGAGAAGCCATTCTAGACTTCTGTCTGGCAAATGGCTTGATAGTAGCAAACACATGGCTCAGAAAGAGAGACAGTCACAAGATCACATACAAGAGTGGTCAACATGCAACTCAGGTAGACTTCCTCCTAGTAAGGAAAAGGACTGGGGCAGAATCCATGATTGCAAAGTCATCCCTAGTGAAACAGTCAGCCCACAGCATAAACCACTAGTTGCCACAATCAGCTGCAAGCAGTGGTCAGAGAAGGCTCTAAGGTCAACAGAGACCAGGCTGAAGACCTGGAAGTTGACTGGAGAGAAAGTACAGCAGTTCAAGGAATTACTCAGGGCTCTAGCACCCCAAGAAGAGGAAGAAATAGGTGGAGTTGAAGAAGAGTGGCAGCGCCTAAAAACAGCATGTGTTAGGACTACAGAAAAGATATGTGGCCGAGCCAGGTATGGAAATAAGGTACATAAGGAAAGCTGGTGGTGGAATGCAGAAGCCCAGGAAGTCATCGAATGAAAGGAGTGCATGAAGAAGTGGGAGATAGAAAAGACTGACCAGGCTAGGAAGGACTACTGGTTGGCTAACAAGGAAGCTAAGAAAGAACTTGCAATAGCAAAGAATAGGGCATCGGAGACACTCTAACAACTTCAGGAAAGTGACTCAGTAAGGGGCACAAAGAAACTATATCAGGTTGCAAGGCAAATATAGAAAGAGAAAGAAGATAGTCAGACACACTTCATAAGGGATGCCAGCAACAACTTGCTTACCAGTCCACAGGACATCAAAGGCAGATGGAAGTAGTATTTCCAGCAGCTTCTGAATGAAGAAAACCCCACAGAAGCTGTACTGCCCCAGAAACAGCCTACGATGATAGAAGACGAGGAGCCCACCATAGAAGAAATAAGAACAGCACTAAAGAAGGTGAAATCAGGGTAAGCAGTAGGCTCAGATGAGTTCACAGCAGATATGATAAAGATGCTGGGTGAGATAGGGGAGAAATGCCTCCTGAGGGTACTAATAGCAGTGTGGAGAGAAAGGCATATCCAAGATGACTGGAGAAAAAGCATACTTGTGCCAGTGTACAAGAACAAAGGGGACATCCACAACTGTGGGCATTACAGAGGGATAAAACTCCTACCACACTGCATGAAAGTTCTGGAGAGAGTGATTGATAAACAGATACGCAGAGTAGTAGAATGTAAGATGGGAGATGAACAGTTCGGATTCAGCTCAGGATGCAGCACAATTGACCCAATTTTTGCATTGAGACAGATACTTGAGAAGAAGCTAGAAATGAGGACAGAGTCCAACTAGGCATTCCTAGACTTGGAGAAAGCATATGACAAGGTGACAAGGTCCCAAGAAAGCTAATCTAGGCAGTACAGCAGTGGTTTGAAGTCCCGGAAACATTGGTAGAATTAGTGCAGGCTATGTACAAGGACCCAGTGATTCAAGTATGAACAGTGTTCGGCCTAACAAAGGGGTCCCAGTGGGAGTGGATGTACATCAGGGTTCAGCTGTAAGCCCACTGCTGTTCATGCTGGTGATGGGCTACATTAGCAACAGGTTGGAAGGGAGGTATCAACAAAGCTGCTGTATGCAGATGATGTGGCAGTGCAGGCAGACTGAGCAGGAACTTCAGCAAAGGATAAGAGAATGGAATGCAAATCTGAAGGCACATGGGATGAAACTAAGCACAGGTAAGATGATGGTATTGGCAGCAAAGTAGGGAAATCAGAAGAAGCTGAGAATAGAGATAGAAGGGAACATAGTGTAACAGGTAAATAGCTTCTAGTATCTGGGAGGGGTGGATGCGGAGAAGGGTAATCTGAATGAAGCGGTCAAAGCTAGAATCAGAGGGGTTCAACTGGCATAGAGTACCAGATGTAGTCTATGATAGAAGAATGCCAAAGAAGCTGAAAAGCAAGGTGCACAGGACAGTGGTGCAATCAGTACCACTTTATGGTACAGAAACCTGGGCAGTAAAGGCAGAACAGTTGAAGAAGCTAGGGGTGATGTAAATGAAGTGCCTGAGAAGGGTGGTAGGATGAACACTGTGGGTCAGACAAAGAAACGAGGATATAAGAACAGAAGCCAAATTAGCTCCAATTGCAGAAAAGGTCAAAGAGAACAGATTACGGTGGTTTGGGCACATGTCTAGAAAAGCAGAAGAAAATCTGGTGAGGAAGATTTGGGACAGACAGGAAAAAGGTAAGAGCAAGTGAGGATGTCCAGCAAAGAGGTGGATGGATTGTGTGAAAGAAGATCTGCAGCAGTCAGGCATGAGTGTTGAAGAAGGCAGGAGTGTGGCACTGAATCGAGAGAGTTGGTGACGGTTAATACGACACCACGACCCCATGTAGAAAAATGGGAAAAGGGGGGCTGATGATGATGATGATAGCCTGAGGTAAGGCTGTGATTGAACAGGGCACATAGATGTAGTGCCAGTTCATTTTGTAGCTCATGTAGACACAGCCAGGCATATTATCAGTTCCCATGGATGCTGCATTCTTGGATTGGACAATGCGGCTTTTACATGTGCCTCAGAAATGGTGAGTACCAGGCTTTCATCTGGTATTGTGATAGGGCCGTTGGGGGGAGAGAGGTAAAGTTGGCACTGAATCTGTTAGCTAGTATGTTGGCTCAGTATAGGAGATGCCATTGTGCAACAACTCAGAGCAAATCTGGGTATTGTTTTTGATATATAGAAGGCTTTGTGGTTGTTTTTGGTGTCATCTGCAATTCTGCCTTCATAGCTGGCTTTAGAGGATTTGATAAGGGATGTCAGCTTTTTGTTGAAACTGATAAGGAAGGTTTTCCAGTCTTGTGACTTCATTTTTTCTGCAACAGTTTCTTCCTTCTGTTGTGGAGTTTATTGATGGCTGGGGACCACCAAATTGGCTTCCTTTTTTTGTTTGCACAATCCCAGTGTAACAGTCTTGTGACATTATTATGCCTTTTAGTATATAGCTCTTCTGCCATTAGTATGTCACAACCAGCAACGAGGTGTGCGACTGTTTCGAATTCGGTTTTACAAAACCTACATTTGATGTTTCTCCCACATGTTCAATGGACTTTGTAAACCAACGTGTATGCAGCCCACTATCTTGGGCCACCAATATTAACCTTTAATTTATGGGTTACTGGGATGGTAGTCTGATGGATATGCAAGGGCAGCTTATTCCAGAAATAGAGGAAAATAGGTTCATAAATTAGTACTAGGATAACTGCCCCATGGGCCATTTTAAGCCTAGCCAATTATCTTATGTGAGAATAAAACCCTGTACCTTGTGTTTGTAAGGTAAATATCTTAGCCATTATGTCAACTTCACTCCCAAAAGATAGAAACAAAGAGATGGCACCGTTATCATCATTTGCATATTGAGGTTCATAGAGAAGGATAAATAAGATCACCAGTGTATTTGTCAATCCAGCAATTATCTTTTGAGATACCTGTGATTACCAAATTGAGCAAAGTTGAACTCAGTTTGAAACCATGAGGTATCCCAGCCAACGGTAGTTGTATATGTGAGTTGATACCTCTAGTCTGCATCTTATCCTTCAACCAGCTGCCAATCTAGCCCACTAAAAAGTTACTTTTACTGTTCAAAAAGGTACTATAAACTGTAAAGTGAGGTAGTGAACCAAACATTTTTTTCAAGGTCCAAAATATGACTCTTGTTAATAACTCATAGCCCATAGCCATAGCTATAATAATTTGATTGTAAACATCTACCAGACTTGTTAGCAAAGATCTTCATTTAACAAAGCCGTGTTCATTTGTGTCAGAATACTATGTTCTCATTCTTTTTTGTAACTTGATAATACACCTTTTGTAACATTTTAGAATGATGAGGTTAGACTGATAAGCCAATCGTTTTTAACATTTCTTATGTATGAGTGTGACATTAGAAGTTTTCTGTGAAGAGGATGCTGTCTCTGTCCTTAATATATCATTAAAATTCAATACAATAGTTGATGTAATTCATAATGTATGTATGTAAGTAGGAATCCTAGAGTGTGATCCGGTGCTGTTCGAGTGTTTTCCCTAGAACCTTAAGAATCAAATCAGAAGTTCTAGTGAGGAAAGTATTATCAGGAGAAGGATAATATTCTAGTGTAGATGTTTTACAAGCCGTCCTTTTATAGCTTATATTAATGAAGTTCAGACTACACTTATTAGCTATAATCATAGGGTCATGTGTTATAATTCCATTAATTAAAAAAATTAGTTATTATATTTTTTGGATTAGACATCAGATTAATATATTTGCAATAAGCCTTTTTGTTTTCAGCCATTATACAGTTTAGTTTCATGCATA
Source organism: Protopterus annectens (assembly GCF_019279795.1). Classification (NCBI taxonomy): domain Eukaryota; kingdom Metazoa; phylum Chordata; order Ceratodontiformes; family Protopteridae; genus Protopterus; species Protopterus annectens. The sequence continues at coordinate 1,954,807,597 of NC_056743.1, read as the reverse complement.
ATGTTTTTTATAAACTGGTTTGTAATTATTTACTGATATTATTTTAATTTATTCTACAGTGTCTTCAATACCTTTCATCCATCCATCCATCCTCATCCCCTTTTCCCATTTTGCACATGGGAGCTGGGTGTCACTTGCAGGCCATTTTAAGCCTAGTCAATTTCCTTTCAACGGTTAGAATTCCCAACCAATGTTAATTTATCTACCTTTCATGCCACATGCTGTTGTTGTGTTAGCATAGGTTAAGGTCTGTAGAGTGGGAGTTTGCTTTACCCCTCGTTCCATTTAGGTGAAGGATTTGAAAGAATGTCATAACTGAATATACCATAAACATGGGGAAATAATTCCACATTTTTTTTGTGGCTTTTGGGTGTTGCCTCTGATATGGCTATAATATCTACCTTGTATATATGGACTATAGTGTGTATTATGTTGTCCATATTGTACAATCTGTGGACATTACTGTGAATGATTTTGAGGTCAGGTGTTTTTGTCGGATTGCATAGACATGATTGTGGCATGTCTGATTAGATATACTGGGTCACGTTTTGTATGGATGCCTTCACATCTAAGAAGGAGGTAGTACAATGCATTTTAAGGACATGTTTGTTCTGGTCTGTGGTTATAGCAGTACACATATCAGGTAATTTTTCATTTCATTTTATAAACCATCATGCTTCAGAGGCATACTAAAGATTTTGATAGGACACTGATCTGCAAAGGGAGCATAGATAATGGGAGATGGGGAAGAGTGTTTACCTACCGAATGAAAATTAGGTAAAACTGGTTCGTGGTAAAAGGATTGCAGAAACTTGGAAGCATGTGTGAGGAAACTATAATCTAGACATATGACATCATTACCGATAGATAGGTAAGAGCTAGGCAGTTCTAGAATACAGTCGCATATATTAATAGACTTAGCTTAGGGAAGGAGGCAAGTTGGGTAGGTAAAGGGCAGAAGTGCCCAAGTCTTCATGCACTGTTAGAGAAGACTGTCCCACTATTAACAGGAGTATGTTAGTTCCTGTGTGCCTTGCTATACAGTACATGTAATAACCTTAATATTACTTATTTATTTTCCACACAGTGTCTAAGCACCTTATTTCTAATGTCTAAACCTCAGCTAGTAATGGAGGTGAAGAATCCCCTCTCTGAGGTGGAGGAGACACCTGCAAGAATAGAAATACATTAATTCCTACATTTCATGGAGTATTATAGCCCATTTTAATGGCCTTTTAAATATTTGCTGTCTCATAAACTTCTCAACTTTTATGCTCTCAAGAATTCTGGACAAAACCAAAACATAACGAGTAGAGAAAGGCCCAAAATCAGAGCCAGTCTTTAAATATTTCTCTAATTCAGTAGGAAAAGCCCCAAATCAGAGCCAACCTTTAAATATTTCTCTAATTCAGTAAAAAAGTTAATAGCTTTGTATCAACATACATTTTCTGCACAGTAAGAAGCATGGAGCACTAATCCCTGGCATTACTGACCCCTCTTGACCTATTGAGCAGTGGTTCCTCACTGTTATGAAGGACAGGGCAAAAATATAATACAAAATCAGAGACATTCTACAAAATCCAACAGTTGAGAGGATTGTGTGGGATACAATATAATATTCTGTTTTGGTGAAAGCTATTTCCTAATCCAAGAAGAATAAATAATACAACAGAGTTAAACGGCCAGATTCAATAACACCTTCACTAAGTGTACACAATCTGTATTTGAAAACATCCCTACCACATTTTTCTCCTTTCTAATCACTCAGAAAGATTATACTAAGTGTAAGTGTAGTCTACACTTTGTGGTAACCTTTATGAATCCCCCTCATTATTTAAAGCTACAAGGAAGTCAGTAGAAAACTAAAATTAGGAGGAAGAAGGTGTGAGTTATGCTTGGGTTGTCTGTTCAGTCAGAATAGTGTACACTTAGCATAGGCGTTAATGATCCCCAGGGTTAGTCTTAAATCAGTGCAATAGGTAAGCGATTAGTCGTCATGTGTTTATAGAATGCAGTTTAAGGTCATGTCTATGCCTTGCAGAAAAGGAAAGCTGTAAGGAAGGTTTATTTAAATTTCAGGAAAGATGGGTGTAGGCTCGGGTACATCACTGTAACACAGATGAAAACAAGCATGCTTAGTGACGGTGCTCGTTTTAGATAAGATGAGCAAGGCTTCCTTTATGATGCACAGCACAGTACATACAGGAGCTGAAGTTACATTAGTATGAAAATGAATGTATACTGTAAAAAGCCTCTTTGCAAACCAAAGGGATGGCAGTTGTAGAGGAAGCCCTGTTCTGCAGCGGGACAGACATCTGCTTACAGAACAGGAAATATCTGAAGGATGGTTAACACCTACTGAGCCACTGCATATGTATTATGTTCAATTTTGTTTCAGTTGTTGTTGTTACCACTTTAAAAAAAATCATTTGCTTTTACTGTATTTGTCTTTATATTTTGATTTTCTTAAAAATACTCAATTTTATTTAGTCTGCTGCATTTATTACTGCTTGGTCGTAGCCTGATTAAATTGTAACTATTATTTTAAGTCTTTTGGTTTAAGCACTTGTGCTTCATACAGGCTGTTTTACATTAAGAAGATTTGTAGTCTGCACTGTTGTGGCAGGACAGGTAGCGTACATCCTTCTAAGCTGGGAATTGCTGATTGAAGGCCCAGTGTCTGCTATTCTAAAAGTCTATTAGTTCTGGCTTAAGCACTTTGGCTTCAGGCCAGTTATTCTTCATTAAGAAGGTTTGTGGTCTGCACTCTTGTGGGAGGAGAGGCTGGATTCTGCCCTTCTGAGCTGGGAATATCTGGTCACAGGCTTATTGTGCCTGCTTATTTGAACTGTTTCTTTCTGAAATTGGTGTGGCTTGTTGCTGTAGCACAGACCAGATTCAGTCCTGCTGAATCTAGCTTTGTTTGTATAACTTGAGCACTGATCCAGGCCATCTTTTTTGGAGAAGGTTCCCCTGCACCCGAGTAAGCAGGGGTGTGCAGTTAGAACTTGTCTGATTGAAGACTGCTGGAACAGGGCTCAGTTTTGAGCTGGCATTGACTACAACTCTGATCTGCGATATATAACAATAAGTATCCTTTTCTGTGCATTTAAAGTGTTTTTTGAGTGTATCTGCTTTATTTTCTAAAATATATATATATATATATATATATATATATATATATATATATATATATATATATATACTTGTTTCCCGCCTTTCTAAGCTAGTATAGTCAAGTTTCAGGTTACTGCTGAATTCAGGGCTGTGTTACAAATCTCTGTGTTTGCCCATACCTTACTTGGATAGAAGGAAGTTCTCTGTTCACCTGTGAGATGGGGAGCTTTGAGCAGCCTGTCTGTCTCAGGAGGAGTGGTTTCAGCCCAGAAATTAGTAGTTTATTGGCCATTTTGGGCTAATTTCTATCTCTTTTATTTCCCTGCTATAAATACCATATTTGCCCGTTTTTTGCGCACCGGGCAGCACCAGTTAGCTAGGGTAAAAGTATTCCCATTTCCACAAAGTCTCCTCTTCAATTTTTCCCTTGGAACTAGACAAACTTTCAACTTAAGCACTCAAGCCACTCATTTCTCAGCCTGGCACTTACTCAAAAGTTATAGCAAGCACTTATAAACCCTAGCACTAGACCCTCCTGTACTGTACAGAAGGACAAGGCTCTCTATTCGACCTTACCAGCCATCCAGTAAAACAGTTCACTGTACCTATCCAGGCATGTCCAAAGGGCAGTTTCAGGTGTACTCTCCAGTCCAACTGGTGAATCTGGGCATTTTGAGGCAATGTTACAACTGCCTCATGTACACAGACAACCCCCTCCTCCTACCACCAAACACTAATACATGCAAGAGATGCAATTATACAGCCAAACTGGAGGCTAAGCTCTCTCAACCCAAGACTGGATCAGACAGTTAGGAGGAGAAGGGAAATACTTGCATCACACCACCAGTCTCACATAAACCCATTAAAGCAGCACTGAAAAAAAACACAGATAAATACATGAAAAGATACTCAGAGGCTCAAAATAAAAATTTGCAAAACCAAAACAGACCTCCAAAGCAAACATCCAAGCAAGCTCCACCCCCCAACACAAACCATGAAACACATACTTCACAAAACCAGTGTGCCATGCAATCACAGCCCTTAAGGCAAAATAACATACCCAACACACTAGTAATAGGTGACTCTATAGTCAGGCACACTGATGTCCCACTCACTAGGCTGAATAAGGAGAAGGCTACTTTAGCTACCTGTCGGGTGCCAGGATCCGCCACATGACACAAGCACTCAGGTCACTACAGAACAAGTACAAATATGACTCTGTCATTGTCCATGTTGGTGTGAATGACCTGAGCCGTACCTCTCTGGACTACATGAAAAGAGACATGGAAGAGCTCTCTGATCACATAGCCCAGGCCAGTATGACCCTGACCCTGAGTAACATCCTGCCCTCACCAAGAATGATACCACGGTATAAAGAAAAAATTCTCAATTTCAACAACTGGCTAAGTTTCTGGTGTCATTGAAAGGGGATCCAGTGTCTATCCACCTGGGATGACATGCTCGACAAGCCACGCTGCTTCGCTAGAGATGGCTTGCACCTGTCACCCTTAGGCTTTCGAATACTGGCCAAGGCTCTTGCCACCCCCATAGTGCCTTTTTTGGGCAAGGCTCAAAAGACAAACCTACTGCTGTAAATAGCACAAGTAACAAAAAACTGAGGGTAATGCTACTCAATGCCAGAAGTCTGAACTTCAAAATGTACGCACTCGAGGCACTCCTCAGTATGTCGAAAATCGATATATGTGCAGTAACAGAAACCAGGTTTAAGGCTCCAGAGAGCACCCCAGCACTACCAGGCTACAACTCATACCATACATTTAGGCCACAGAACCCAAACCAAAATACAAAAGGTGGGGGAATATCCATATTAATCAAGGATACCCACACCTCCAGGTTAGTGGCACAGCACGATGCTTCAGAGATCATCCACGTGTAACTAACAATGGGCAAAACTGCAATTCAAATTATAGCTTGCTACAGATCACCCACCATGTCCCAGGACCCCCATTCCACATTCCTGGAAACACTAGGAAACATAAATGTCCTACCAAACACCCTAATATTGGGTGATTTCAATTATCCAAACATTAACTGGGAGAACTACTCAAGTACTAACTCCCTTGCCCAACATTTCCTACAATTTATAAACTCAAGCACCCTGGTTCAACTGGTCAACACTCCCACCAGAGGTGACAACATATTGGACCTGGTCATCACCAACATGGGTGACCGGTGTTCCACACTGGAGGTCAACCCCTCGCTGGTTAGATCAGACCATAACCAAATCACTTTGGATATCCACATTCCGCCCCCACCCCGGACAAGAAAACCACTGTAAAAAACTTTTCAAAAGCAAACCTCACACTACTTAAGACCAAGGTGGAAAGTTTCAAAGCCTCCATGCTGAAGGATAACGCTGTCCAAGCTGCAAAATTCTTTACTAATGCATTCTATGGGCACCTACAAGAATGTACGGATCATGCCATCCCAAGAAAAATCAAGACTCACTCCTCCAAGAAAAGGAAACCAGTCTGGTGGACTCCTGCCATAAACAAGCTATACAATAGAAGGAGGAAACTAGTACAGAAAAGAGTTAAAATCCCAAGAAGGGAAGACATCCCTGATCAGAGTATCAGCACAAAACTACGATCCCTCATAAAACCATCCAAGGCAAGCTTTGAAAGAAAAATTGCCAAGGACTCCAAAGATAACTACAAGGCATTCTTTAGCTATGTCAAGAATCTAAGTGGCAATGCTCAGATCTGCTCGGAGTTAGTGCAAAATGGCACAAAATACACTGAACCGACCGATATTGCCAACATCCTGGCAGACAGGTTCAGCACAAACTTCACCCCCGCTCACCCCCAAGAGGGCCCATAACCATACCAGAAGAATTTAGACTCCCTGAAATCACAGACACTCAGGTTAAAAAAGCCCTCTCCAAAGCCAAAAACACAGCATCAGTGGGACCAGATGGTATCCCAGGCTGCATCCTACACAAGCTCAAAGACGAACTAACCCCTCACCTAAACACACTGTTCAAACTCAGCCTCTCCACAGGCTACGTACCCATAGAGTGGCGCACAGCAGCGGTTATTCCGCTCCACAAAGGTGGAGCCAAAACAGACCCTGTGAACTATCATCCTGTAAGCCTGACTAGCTTAGTCTGCAAGGCTATGGAGCACATCATCATGGAACTCATTAACAGAGACATTGGGAACCTCCAAACACTGGACCCTACCCAGTTTGGCTTTGTTAAGGGCAGATCATGCCTCCTAAACCTGATGGACTCCTTTGAGACAGTTACCAAGGCTATAGATGAGGGAAAGGTGGTACACACAGCCTACCTAGGCCTTGCAAAGACCTTTGACACCATTCCCCATTCTGGTATTATAGACAAGCTCACCAGCTTGAACATAAACCCCTACATCACAAGATGGGTTGCCAACTTGCTCACGGACAGAACCCACATGATGAGAGTTGTGGGAGTTAGGTCCGACTCTAAATCGGTTACAAGTGGAGTTCCCCAGGGCTCAGTCCTAGGACCCCTCCTGTTCGGCATATACTTCTCAGAGGTACAGGCAAGCACAGGAGGACTATGGCTGACCAAGTTCGCAGACGACTGTAAACTAGGGGTTATAACTGACTCTCTGGCTGACACAGACATCCTTCAAAAGGGGCTCACTGAGATGGATACCTGGTGTCAAAATCATGGCCTCAAGCTAAATGCCACAAAGTGCATAGTCATCCCCTTTAGAAAAAACATAGTACCCACAAACTACCAAATAGTCGTACATGATAGGGTAGATTCTAGTTTTATCAATCAACCAATGTTATATTTACAGAAATAAAATGTTATATTCTAAGATGGGAGGAATAAAAGTTTTATAACTTCATCTCTTAAACATAATGTTTTCATCATTAAACCAAACTGATTCATTGCTTTACTTCAGGTGACATTAACATGCTTGGTAAAAAAAAACTTAGGTGTAATAATGATACTCAATTGCTCCTATTCTGTAATTTTTCTAAAGGAAAGCAGAGAGAGCAAATAATGAATACAGACTGGGCTTTCCACTAACTTAACTACAAGCCTTTAACAGTTGCCACTGTACAATTTTTTTTATGTAAGAATTTACAGTATCTAAGTCATCTTTGAATATCAAAGTAAAACCTGTTTGACAATCAGTGTCAGTGGGGCAAGAGGTAACAGACATGCCTTTAGTGCAGGGGCGGCTCGTCCTATCGGACTGCCGGACTGCAGCCCTCCCACCTAGAAAATAAAAAAAAAAACATAAAAACAAAGACTGTCTCCCACCTAGAAAATTAAAAAAAAAAATCTGTGAAACATAAAAACAAAGACTGCCTTTACCAGCAGTCCTGATATGGACACATAGGTACCCAGCAATCATTGCTGTGAGGTACCAGGAATCTGTGCGGTGACGACTGCACAGAACAAAGGAGCTCCGGACTGCTTCAGCTGCAGTCAGGAGGAGAGGAGGACTGAGCTGCTCTCACAGACCAATGAGGAGAGGAGGACTGAGCTGCTCTCACGGGACTGTTTCAGTGCGCGGGCTTCGGGTAGGTGTTTGGATTGTGTGCTGTTCAGTCATTTCGTGGATCGGTCGCTTGGATCAGTCTGTGGGCTTGCTGTTCGTCAGGTAGGTGGGTGAAGGGCTGTGTGTCGGTGGGCTTTGGATCAGTCAGTGTGTGTGTTCAGTCGGTCACTGGGCTTTGGATCAGTGTGTGTGTTCGGTCGGTCGCTGGGCTTTGGATCAGTGTGTGTGTTCAGAAACTGTTTTTCTTTTCTATTTTTTTTCTTTTTCAAAATACATAGAAATGCATGGGTTAAATAGACTTTTGTGACACCATGTCTCCCCTATGCCTCTTCTACCTGATAGCACAATAGTTTAGTTTTACCCCTCTTTGCCATAGACACCATAAGAGGATCCAAAGAATTGTCACGGATACTTGTGAAAGATGACTCAAAGCAGTGCTTGTAGCCACTACCCCTATGGTCTACATCATTCAGAAGGTGATTGTGAGCTATTAGGCATGGGCCTCTCTTTAGGAGTGGCTTTGCCCCATCATAAAGTGACAATACCCCTTCAGAGTCTACCCATCAGCGTAGTCCAGGTGCAAGTCATCATTCCAGTTCTGATAAAGGCCCAGGGCAGCAAAGACCACATCCCTCACTTTAGGGCATTGTCTTTATCTCTCCCTTCAAATATAAATATGAAGGCATAGCCACATCAGTCCTATTCCACCATCCTCTAACAAATGCCTGAGCTGCATAAATGTACTCAAGTCTGGATTATTCTTAGGGTTTCAACCTGTACAACAGTGTAGCTGGTATGCTGTGCAAGACTCGCAGATTTTGGAGCATACTACTAGATTAATGTGCATTTGCAAATAGTAACACTAAGTGCCATCAGTCGCTTACACAGAATAAAAGCCTGGAATAATGCTTCTTAATGAGACCCATTACTGGTGTATGGCACTGGAAAACTAAACATGATGGCCTATATTTATTTTTATTTTATTTAATATCTGTTGATTGGGTTGGTATGACTTGGCAGAATAGCCCTTTTTCATATGTCATGCATGTCTGTTGTATTACTGGATTATTACCTCTATATAGGAGATAGTGTAATTGCTTGAAACCAATGCCTATTCCTTTTTCTGTTATACCACATCCACCAGGCTGTATCACATTTTACATCTGTGTCATAGATGTTCATGTTCATGATTATAGTGCTCCTAACATGTGCTGGTAACATTTTTGCATGAGAGATGCAGCTTGTATATTATGATATTGCCTGCATTTCTGAGGCTTTGTTTGGAAGCTGGTTAATGTTGATGGCAATACTTCACATGTAATGGTTGTTGTGGGCACCATTTATGGCTACTGTTGCATATTTTGCCACACACATAGAACACTGTTGGCTGTCTGTAGCTATCCATGACAGTAAAAGTAGTAACACGTATATGTAGCTGTGTAGAAAAGTAAGCTGCTATAATGTTCACAGACTATGTTTTCACTCTGAGATAGACAGACAGATAGATAGAGAGCTAGAGTAGATGATAAGATAGATAAATAGACAGACAGGTGTGTGTGTGTGTGTGTGTGTGTGTGTGTGTGTGTGTGTGTGTGTGTACATATAAAAATGATTTAAGCAAAATCAAAATACACTGGATTAGTGATTGGATACAAATCTATCTTACCAGTGTTAGGATTCATGTTCATATCACACATGAACACTTTTTGTTATATTGCCCCATTAATTACTCTCAAAACTTTGGACTGCAATAGTGTAAGAATTTTTGAGTTCCCACTTGTGCACGTGTAAAAATAAATATAATATAAGCAAAGCCAACGTATACTGTTAAACCATTGGACAAAATCTGCTATGTCAATATTATCAATATTTCTATTACTATATGAATACTCATTGTTACATTGTCCCTTTAATTAATCCAAAACGTTCAGTGTAGAGCAGGAATCAGAACCTATATCTCTGAAGTAGCATCAGTTTGTCTACCACTTCCATTCCCCAAGGTGGAAGACATAACAAAATTAAGTGGCTAATACGCATACATCCTCCAGCTATTTTTGTCCCCATTTATGAATACCAACTTTGGTAGCATAATAATGATAACATTTCCATCAAGGATCAGTGTATCAGCTGAAAACTGGATGGATTTAGTACATTTCTGCAAAAAAAAAAAAAACAGCAGAAGGCATGATTCCATGATTTAGGGATGACTGATGCAGGGCTATGGATAGTATAATGTATCTCTTTTTATAGATTTTGTTAGAAAAGCATTAATGGTCTTGGTAACAAGAGTATAGGTTCCCAGCCATGTGTACATGGGGCAGCAGTAAAATATGAGATAAATTGGTGTTGGGTAATGTTTCTCATATCAACAGCTGTACAGCTTTGTTTGAACCTATTGTTATGAATATTAACAGTATTTCCATATTAATGATAGCATCTCAATAACGACAGCTCTATCTCTAGGGAACAGGGTGTTATCTGCCAGCTGACATGATATAATACATCTGCACAATCAAATAATTAGTGTGAGGAATATATGATTTTAATAATATTGCATTAATGGGCTTTGCAGCAAGAATATGCATGTACATGACTATAGTAAAAATGGCATAGGATGGAGGTGTGCAATATGGAAAAAGCCGAAGCTATTCAACTTGGCTCCTGGTGTTATGAATATTAGCAAAATGTGTACATTAATGCTAATATCTAAAAAATGGTAGCCTCAGCCTTAGGTAGCAAGGTATGATCTGCAAGCTTTTATTGATTCTTATATGTACGACTGTTCGGTCGGTCGCTGGGCTTTGGATCAGCGTGTGTGTTCGGTTGGTCGCTGGGCTTTGGATCAGGGTGTGTGTGTAAAATGCCCCAGTTACTATATACTGGTGGCTAGAGAGAGCAAATGGTGGTAGGTAGAGATACTCAGGCTTGAACCTTGTACCTTGTATGCAGGTGTTAAGGACCTGAATTCCCTAACCACCACCATTTGTAAAAAAAAATGCAGATTTTTGCCTCATATTTGATCTGATCTGTTCCTCATAATATCTGTGGTTTGTAAATATTGCAATGCTTGATATTTGATGGTGCAGTGGTAGCACTGTTGCCTCACAGCTGCAGGCTCTCAGGTTTGATTCTTGACTGGGTTGCCTTCTGTGTGGAGTCTGCATCTTCTCCCAGTGGTTGTGTGGTTTGCTTTTGTGTCCTCCCATGTTACAAAGACATGTCTGCACTATTTCTTCCTGGGCCTCTGCTAAAAATAGTTTTTTTTTTGTTCCAAGTCAGATTGTCCTGATTAACAAATGTTAAATAAAATTGACAGGCATTTGAATTTCAGACTTCAGGTTTCTGAATGTTTAATTCCATGCATATTTGATGGTGCAGTGGTAGCATTGTTGTCTCGCAGCTATAGGTTTTCTGGTTTGATTCTTGGCTGGGGTTCCTTCTGTGTGGAGCTTGCATCTCATCCCTGTGTTTGTGTGGATTTGCTCTGGTGTCCTGCCATTTTACAAAGACACATGTCTGCAGTATTTCTCCCTGGTCCTCTGCTGAAAATTGTTTTTGTTCCGTCAGAAGTAAAATTGACACTGAATTTCAGACTTCATATTCTTCAGAAAATGCATAGTAACACAACCCTTTACATAACCTTTTATTCTAGCAATTTTCTAAGATGAATATTTGAAATTTGTCCTTATTTTTGGGACTGTATTACCCCATTATTGGCTTTGTCCAGTTTTTTTGTGCTAAGGTTGACAGCTATGGCAAGAACTGAATTCACTGAATATGTTTGAGGGCTGTATTCCCTCATTACTGGGTTTGTCCAGGTGTTTTGTGCTAAGAGGTTGACTGCTATGGTGAGAGCTGAATTCATTAAATGATAGCCATTTAAGTTTCAGTCTTCCTCTCTTTCACAAAGCAGCCGATTTGGTGTAGTGGTATGTTGCTCTGACTGTTTTGCACAGGGACGTTGGCAGTAAAATGTATGGTGGTAACGCAACATTTTTCTTCCACAAAGCAGGTGATTTGGCATAGTGGTATGTTGCTCTGACTGTTTTGCACAGGGACATAAAATGTATGGTGGTAACACAGCATTTTTCTTTCACAAAGCAGCTGATTTGGCATAGTGGTATGTTGCTCTGACTCTTTTGCACAGGGACCATGGCAGTAAAATGTATGGTGGTAACACAGCATTTTATTCTAGCAACTTTCCAAGATTATACAAGCAATGTTTAATGTGTCCCTGGTTTTTGGTCTTTTGACCCCCCCCAATAAATTTGGCTTTTTCCAGATTTCTTGTGCTGCGAAGTTGAGATGCAGTTGAGTATTGAGTAGATTTTACAAGGAGCTGGGAGCTGCAGGGGAAGAGAAGTTTAGTTCTGCTTATGCTAAGTCAGCTTGCGTTGTTAATAGCACAACAGGTTGTGTACTTGCTTTTGATGCAGAAGGTTGTTGGTTCTACTCCCACAAGGGGTGAATACTGCCGTACTGAAAAAGTTAAGATACTAACTATGAGCCTGTTATATCAGTTTGCCATCCATTTCCTATTGCAATATTACTAGCTTATCATTTTTAATGTAATATAGGCAATTTATTCCTCAGGGGCATCAGACGCTTTATTTTTCGATGAAACCATGAAATATAAAGGTGTTTGCTAGCAGCAGCCTCTTCATTAGTTACAGATTTATTTAATGTGGAATTATTTAGATGACTTTTTTACTTCAGAGATTGTTTATATTTACTGATAATGGTGGACTGTAGAATTGTGCATATTTACTGATAATGGTGGACTGTAGAAGTTTGAGTAGACGTATGATGGAAATGTTCTGAACTGGGCAGTTTTGTCATTATTGGTGCATGCATTTTGTTTCATTGTTTTCTGGAAAAATGTTCAAAACAATAGGAAGGTGTATCAAAGAGCACATGTATGTTTCATATGCAAGGGGCCTATGATTTGAAAACAGCCCAGAATTAATCTTTATCTGCCACTGGTAAAAAGCATTTTCTTTGAATGTGGGTTTCAATGCTGTTTCAATGAATGTGAGTTTCAAGGGCAGAGAAGTTTTAATGCTAAGTTTGTTTAGCAGATGTCTTAGTGTTTGTGCTGTAAAATGCAAAATAAAACTTTAAAATAAAGTCCAAATCATCATAGAAGTAAATCAGTATGCACATTAGTGTTTATGGTAATGGATCATTGGAATGGCTGCAGGGGGAGGCTCCATGATTTTGTGAGGGAGAAGGGTGGCAAACTTAAAGACAGTCCCAGCTGAACTATACCTCCCAACTGTCCAGATTTTCAAAGAATGAATAGCTTTTTGCTTCTTATTTTTGGTTTGTTCCTCATAAAATTTATGGTTTTCTGGCAAAATCATTTAGGAATGAAGTCACTAAATAATGACACACTGAGTTTCAGACTTCATAACCTTCAGAAAAATGCATGCTAAAGTAAGACATGTTGTTCTATCAACTGTCTCAGTTTATACAAGAGCAACTTTTAATACTGTTTATATGTTCCCCCAATATATTTGGCCTTGCCCAGAGGTACATGCAAATAAATTGCTTTATAGAATTAGGCATAGCCAAACCTTTCAACTGTCCGTGATTTTGGCTCAAAATGTTGCTCTTCCCCTAATAATCCCTCCGCAAAATAGCAATTTTGGAAGAAAACATGGAGGGTTTACAATTAATAAATAACTGTAATAATCAGAGTTATAGATTACTTTTATTTCAGAAATGCATGTAGATTCTTTTATTTTGTCAGCTACTCATGTTAACAGTACTAATATTAAAGTGTCCCTTCTTTGACAGGTTCCCAGCTGTATTGTGTGGCTATTTTATATTTTTACATCGCATTTTTGGTTCATTTTTCATAAAATTGTGTTTTTTTAGCAAATTAGTGACAAATCATTAAAGACTGAAGTTAGAAAATAATGACAGACATTTGCGTTTCAGATTTCATACCATTCAGAAAATTCATACTAATGCAAGACCTATTCTATTATCTTTCTAAGTTTGTAAGAGCAATATTTTAAAAATTGTCCTTATTTTTGGGCCTTTGTCTCACTTCTTTGTATGGCTTTGTCCACATTTCTTGCTCTGAGGTTTTGAGTTATAACAAAATGTGTCAGGGCCATCACAGTCAGCCAGAGACATTTCAAATTATTACATACTTGTTACACCCCACTCCCCCATGTAGTGACTCTGGATGTGTCAAAGCAAGGCAAGGAGTAATTATGCAGTGTAAATGTGCAGAGTATCCCCCCCCATCCAAGGTAGACACAAGTACTAGAGTGGCTTTTCATCTGTCCTTGATTTTTGCAGAGTGGTCTGGTTTCTGTCATATTTTGTGTACTGTTGATTTATGCTTATTACTTAAAGTGCCTGTTGCTCTGTGTTTAAGTAGCAATACTTTAATGACCATCATCAGGTAAGCTTGGCTGAGATCATAAGATGCAAGTAAGCTTTAATAAGCATACTGTTAAAGAATTGCCAACACTGAAAGCCTTTCTGTTGTTGCCATGCAGAGAATACTTAACTAGATAATGTATAGGCCTCGTGTATTGAAATGCATATGATAGTATTTGTAATAAAGGATAGGATTACATTATTTTAAGAAGCTCATTGCACTGGGAGACTTCCAGTCATCTCTGCAGGCTTTACCCGTAAACTAAACAGAATGCCAGTTGTGTGGTCCATAACCTGTACAGTAATCCTTTTAAGCAATGTATCTTGAGCTTATTTCTTGTTTGCTTTTCATTTTTTACTTTGATCATGTTTTCCCCATGAAACAAGTAGTTGTCAGGCAGCAGGTTTTTTTTTTGGATAAGAAACATTTTTACAAGTGGGGCCATCAGAGATTTCTAATAAAGCTGAATATAAATTATAATTAGAACTGCAGTGCAAGAAGTGGTTTGAGTTGAGTGCTGCTTGTTTTTCTTGTACTTGATTTTGACTGGCATTCCAGTAATGTATTTAAAAAGTAATTTATTTTTTCATGCCCCACAACCTTTTTGTTTCCATCCAGATATTAAGTAAGCTGTCATGCAGCCAATGCACTGAAATATTTTTATTCTTCTACACTTCATTTTGTCTTGATTGGACTCTCATAATGACGGTTTGGCACCCAGGGCAGTGTATTTAGTTAGTTTTTGGGGTTTTGAGCATAGCTCCTCCCCTTTCTAGTTGGCTGCACCCCTTCCCATTGACCCCACCCATTCAGCTGCCTCCTGCAGCCCACCTTTGATTTGAAGTCACCAGCCGCCACTGCTTTAGCGGTGGAAGACCATAAGGCTGTGGGTTTTGTTCTGACTCCGGGTGATTGGATTGCTGACATTCCAGTACTGGGCTACTGAGGGTGTTGTCCTTCAGATGAGATGTTAAATCGAGGTCCAACTTACCTGAGTTAGTGATAGCTCAAGTATGTGACACTCATCAAAAAGAGTACAGGAAGTTTGCCAATGCCCCGCCCAAATTTCTTCTATTATTATAAATACCAGTCGAAAGTCTGTGTACTTAATAAAGGACTTAAAGGATTTTTGACTGTAAACAGACTGCCTGCCTTGCTTGGATTACTTTCAAATACTTAGTAATGCTGTACAATTATATATTTTCTATTATTACTTTTTGTTTTGTTTTGACTTAAGACGAGTTTACGTTCGCTACTTCTACTACTATTGTGTGATCTGATTAATATACAGTGATTAACTAGAAATATACGCACTAAAAATCTTCCACACAGAGAAGTTTCTTACACTGTTTTGTTTTTGGACCCACTACACTTTAATGGGTTGTTATGAGACTTTGGTGATACCACGGAGATTACTTGTTTTTTGTTGCAATCCATCTATTCCAGATGCCTTATGAGAGGTTAACCTCTCTATGGCCCCTTTCACTTCTGTCTCCAATATATATTTATCTAATTTGGTCCCTCATATTTTATCAGTCCTATATTCTTGAACGGCATTGATTTCACACATTGATAGCTTTTTGAACTTGCTTCAACCCACTGTTATTACATTGAATTTAATGTTGAGCTTTATATTCATTTTCTTGTAACTGAAGGTTCAGAAGTAATTGGTAAAGTAAAATTTGACAAAAATCTAGGTCCTGCTGGTATTGCTCCCTCATTTTATGAGAGAAGCCAGTGACTTTTTATACAAGTTTTTAACATTTATGACTATGATCCTTGCCAAGAGATGATCCTTGCCAAGAGATAACATATGATAGCTCATTGTTTCATTTTTAAATTTCAATATGATTGTATGGAAGCTCATCAGACACTGGATACCAACATTATGTTAGAGCTTAATTTATGCCATAACACAGAGCATCCCAATCAAAATGTATTTTTCCACTTTATATATAATCAAAACATTTGACTAAATGCATATCCCTTTCCTCTGCAATTTCAATTTCTGATTAAGATGCTATGATAAGATCTTACAATACGATTCTGCTTTGACTTGATCATCTATAATATTAAAATCAGCACTGGCAAAAGATAAGGGTACCCTCTTTAACATTTTCTTTCAATCCTTTTCTTAGATCTATTGAAAAAAAATACTCAACATACTTTAATCTGCAGCAGTAAGATTTCCAATCATATATCGAAATAATTTTATTTGCAGATGTTATGGATTTGCTAAAATACTTTACAGAGTGAACACATGTAAAAAGGTCACATATTACAATTTACACTTAGACAAATCCACTTTAGCAATATAGTATTTATTACACCACCATTCTCTAGTCAAGTAAATATATATTTAAATGAATTAAAATAATTAGGTGTCAAAAACAATTTGGCTTGACTTGAGGTTCTTCAGCTTCAGTAATTTTAAGCAATATTATTTCAGAAGTTAAGGCTGATCTTGCAATGAACTAAGTTAAAGTTTTGACTTTTAGCCAGAGTCTCTGTACTAAAAAATCTTCTATTTCTGCAGTATCAATTAACTTTTGTATACTAGGAAACTATTTTAGGAAGCTGAATGACCAATATATTTCTTATGGAGTGGTAAAACCACTCAAACTCATCCTTAATAAACTGGCTTATCCTTAACTCCTTAATAAACTGGGTGATCCTTAACAAAAAAGGAGACTGCAGGAGTCCCATTTTCAAGTTTTACTATTATTTTCTCATTTGAGCAAGCCTTCCAGAATTTTTGGTCAAGTATCTTCTTCAGAGACTACTCCTCCACTGTAGGTTACCACACTCAGACAGATGATCTTGGGAACTGGTATTAACCAGTTAGTGATATCTTTACTTAGTAATCATACTTAAATATATCAAATCTATCAAAGGCATTCAGAAACCTAATGACAGTTGTCTTAGGGGAAGCCCAGTGTAACTATTAGTAAATTGCATCTTAATCAAAAAGATTTACTGCTGCTACATAGTAAAATATTTTTAAGATTCAAAAGATGAGAAGCTGTCATCCATTTTGGAATTAGATAAAATATGGGGACTGAAAAGTTGGTCCTTCTTCAAAACTAATTTAATTTGTTCAGCCCTCAGAAAACATACAATGACTGTCCTTCTTAATTTCCCCATCACTGGGTATGCAGATGGCCTGCTTTTGTTAGCACTAAGTATACCTCCAGTGAGAAACCAAATAAGAATGTTAGAAAATATCACAGAAGCATATATACTAGAAATTAATATATGGAGAAAAGTAGATTATTAGTTTTGATATAAGAAGACAGTAAAATGTAAAACATCAGCTATTGCAAAAGGGGAAGAAAATAGAATAAGTGGATTAATGGAATTAATATTTACCTTAAATAACAACTGGGCCCAACAAATAAGTTATATGCTAATGGAAATAATAAAAATAGCAAATAATCTAAAAATGTTCAATAAGAAATATAGTGGATATTATATTAAATCCATAATAATGGGCATAAGAGATACACTTCAAGGGCTTAATGTCACATGGGACAGTAGTATGGACAAATAAACTGAACTATAGTATGCTTAATGAAATACAGATAATGTTGAGACATATGTTGAATTCACCAAAGTCATTCCTAACAGTGTGACTGAGGTATGAGTTTAATAGAGCATTGGATCAGAAAAGTTCTTCCATGTGATTTAAAGACACTAGAAGTCCAGCTAACAGTGTACTGAAAAATTATTGCAGAAAAAAATGAAAAATGACTTAGACTATTTAGCCAAAACACAAAACATAAAAGATTACATTTAGCAACAACATACTGATTAAAATATCTAGCAAATTACTTACAAAATATGGGTTCTCTAAGTGATAATTATGTTAAATACATTTTTAAAGCAAAATAGACAAATAGCAAACATGAAACACTAGATATTTAAAAACTTGAATAAATATAGTAGTCAAATTAAATAATACAAGTTATTTGGAGCAGAAATAAAAAGGTACTTACAATTGCATCAAGTATAAATTTAATGTCTAGAGTAAAATTTATGGGAAAATAAATCAATAAGATGGAAGAAATCCCATCATGCCTATATAACAACATAAAACAGGAGGAATTGTTCCATATATAATCTGAATGTGAAATCTACACGGATATCAGATACATCTTGTTTATAAAAATAATTGGAAATGATGGAAAAGATGTGCTCAAGACAATAAACAAGACATTTGTGTGATTTTATTTCTCATTGAAGATATGTTTAATTAAAGGAGACCTTTCATTAGCACTATAGAAAATACTAAATACATATCATGAAAACATGGTAAAACAGGATATTTAAATATGTGTAAAGTATAACATGAATGAAGATTGTTGAAATTACGTATACTAACTATGGTATTGGTGCTAGATATATTATAATACTTGTTGTTTTGTACCTGAACAATTTTAATGGTTGTAAAAATTACACTAAAGAATCTAAATCTGAAATTTACATCTAATATTAGGAAACTGCAGTCAATTAGTTATGATTATCCTGTCAAAAAAAATCATACACTGGCTTTCATCTGCAACTAGACCATAAACTTGTTTATATTCTCATCTACCCATTTCTCTAAATATTGGATCTAACAGCTGAACAACTGTGACTACAGAGGACAGCTTATAAATGTATCCCATTTTCCAAATTTTATTATCAATAATTTATGGTAATACACAATTTATACTACACTCCAGCTTAGTTGATTGCCATTGTGAATATTCTTTCCTGTTTGTGTGTTCTGCTCCAATAAAAGTGCAGATATACTTCTTATAGCCTGTGAGTGTTCTAAACCCAAGTCACTCTTTTTCTTTGCAAAAACTCAGCATTCTACAAACTGATTGGAGTGGATTCAGTTGCATTCTAAAATATTCCCTTAACAAACTTGAACAAGGAACAAAATCATTTAATTTCTGTCATCCTTAATTTGTTATAGATGTCTGTGTAGTTATACTGGAAGTTTTTATTTTGTGAAATGGTGGTTACTTGTTGGAAAAGTTTCAGTAAAGCAGATCTGTTTAAAAAATGAATACCTACTTAAATGTAAGAAACACCTTTGCAAGAAACAACTTCATGGCTAGTACTTTATAATTTAGAAAATAAAAAAACACTGAAATGAAGTCCATATTGTGAAAATATATGGAAGCTAACACATTTTTGACCATCAGGTGATATCCCTGTAAATGGGCAGCCACAGTGGTGCAGCAGTTAGCGTTGCAGCCTCACAGCAAGAGGTTCTGTGGTTTGATCCTCAGCTGGGGTGTCTTCAGTGTGGAGTCTGCATGTCCTCCCTGTGGTCACGTGGGTTTCCTCCAGGTGCTCCGGTATCCTCCCACATCCCAAAGACATACTGTAGGTGGATTGGACACTCCAAATTGGCCCTAGGTGTGAGTGTGTGCATGTGTGTGCCTTCTGTGAAAGGTTGGGCGCTGGGCTGGCAACTCGACACTTTAAAAAAACTCCACTGCCAATCATGAGCGGACAGGTGATCTGCTGTGGCAACCCCTATCTGGGAAAAAGCTGAAAGAAGAAGAAGAAGAAGAAGAAGAAAATGTGATATCCCTGTAAATCATGTTCCCTCCTCCACTCTCATCTCCAGAGCAACAGCATAAATGACATCAGAATAGTTACTGCTAATGAACAGGCCTAGGCAAATGCTGAAAGAATAAAACTCATAAACCTAAAAATATGGAGTACATACAACAAAACTGACCAGTTACAGGCATTCATAAACTACTATACCTCAAACATATTAATCACAACATAAATGTAATTAAATACCCAACAAAAGATGTAAAATTTAAACACACAGGGTATAATGTATTTCTACACAATACCAAGAATGGGTAAATTTACAAAAGGTAGCTATGCTTATAAAATTTTACCTTAAACATTCCTAATTTGAGAAACAATGCAATTTAGGATACAAACAAAAAACCTCCATAATAATGATCCTTGTTTGACCAATTTATGTTACTTGGCATCTACATTATACCCAAAAGCCAAATAATATACTTGACTATACACTATACAAATGCTAGGAATATCAGTAAAAAAGGAAACAGATAAAATTAATAGCTATTTCGGAAGCTTTGGAGGTGCAGTAATTTAAATCTACCCGAGTATATAAAATATGAAATAATAAGAAATGACAGGAGGGGTGGAGGAGTCTTAATGCTAATACAGTCTTCAATTAACATTATTTTGCTGTATAAAATGATGACATGGAAATCATGTCTATTATTCTTAAATGGATACAAAAAGTTGCTGATGTTAAGATCATAATAGTATACTGTACTGAACATTTGAGGCAAAACATAGATGAACTGCAGACATTAATACTGGGTGACTTTAATTATCCAGGTATTAACTGGTGTGATAGAACTTATAATCAGTTATGTATGAAAGGACTTTTTATGGAAATGATGTATGAGAATTACTTTACCCAACTAGTGGATAAACCTAGGATATGGGATATTATCTTAGATTTAGTATTCACCAAAAAAGATGACCTGGTTACTAACACAGAAACTATTATATCTACAGGGAATTCAGATCATGCCGTATTTCAGATGGATGGAACTTTGAAAAATAATTATAGAAAAGAGAAAATATATGATCTGAATAGAATTGATAGGTTTAAACCAAATCATAATTTGTTAAACATAGACTGGAATAAAATTAACTTAGCACATGAAGAATTTGGCTGGAAGATTTTGAAGAATGTCTTTAGCAGCCATTTAAATGAAACATAAGGGAACTTGGGCAAAGAAGCCCTGGTAGAACAGGAATCTATCAAGATTATTTAATAATAAAAAAATAGATTATAAGAAATTTACTAGAAATGCTTCAACATCTAACAATAAATATTTAAATATAACAAAAATATTAAAAAGAATGATACTTTTTTAAAGGGCGATGTGAGGAGTATAAGCAAAGAAAACAATAATAAAAATGTGTAAGTATGTACATTCAAATAGCCTAGGTCAGAGAATCAGAATAATAAAGCAGAATCAAATTAATCTTACAGATAAGTGAGCAAATATATACTGTCCTGATTAAGTATCCATTCCAACTCAGACTGATTTTCCCAGTATAAGCAAGAAATAGTAAAAACTGTTATATGCAAGGAAAACAAATTTATTGCACTGGGCATGGACTGTATTCCTGGGTACTTTTTATCTCTTATTTCCAATTATTTAATAATGCCATCGACATGGAGACTTAACAAATTGCTGAGACTGGGATTTGGACTTATTGATTGGAAAAAATTCAGTGTGACACTTATCTACAAAAGTGGAGACAGACAAATCATTGAAAGCTATGGACCAATAAGCCTAACACTTAACATGTATAATTAGAAAGGCCTGTGAAGGGTGTATTCTGCACCTGTTAATGGACGATAAAACTATGGGGAAGAGCCAAACTACTCCTAGTTGGCTTCATTAAGGGAAGATTGAGGAGGGTGGCCTAATGGTTAAGGTGTTTGCCTTACAAACACAAGGTGCAGGGTTTGAGTCTCACAAGGGATAATTGGCTAGGCTTAAAATGGCTCACAAGGGGCAGTTAGCTTAGTACCAATCTATGAACCTATGAATCAACATTGACATGTCTTACAAATTTTTGTGACGATATCAGCTATCTCAGAGATAAAGGGAAGTCAGTTGTAATTGCACACATGGATGTGTCAAAGGCTTTTTACACTTAAAACATGGGCGAATTATTGAAGGATGAAAATATAAAAGATCTAGGCATCTTAATTGACACAGAATTTACATTTAATAAACAGTGTCAAGAATTAAGAGCAAGGACTACTAAGAAGATAAGGTCTGAGTCTTAGTACAATACAAACAAGAGATCCAAAAGTCTTTAAAATTTGTATACATCAATGATTAGATCATTAAGTACAATTAAATGTTTTGTGCATTATCAGTACTGATTTAGATACCTTTGAAAAGATTCAGCAAGCTCGACAAAAAGGTTAGATATTTTAACAAATTATATTATAAAGAAAGATTAAAACACTTGAATCTGTTCAGTGTTTTATACAGATTCATTAGAAGAAAACTGTGCTTAGCTTACAGAGCCATCAAAGATGATGAATTGAGATCCAGTTTAAAACTTAGAGAAAAATATGTTAACCTAAGATATAAGTAAGATTTTCCACAACTGTACTAAGTCCAGTGCTGTAGTACTCTTAAATATATTGGACAGTGCCAAAACTTAAGAGGACACTAAGGGGCAGAAGAATCCCCTAAAAAAACATGAAGAACTAAACTAGCAAAACTAGCTCTAGCTCTCCAGATACCATCCAACTTTTAGTGCTTGGTAAAGGTATGCACAGAAAACCAGGTAGCTGCTTCAAGAATAGAATTAATATCCAGGGCTTTGAAAAAAGCACCAGAAGAAGCCAGAACTCAAGTAGAATAAGCCTTAATTGAAAAAGGAAGGCTCTTGCCATGAAAAGTGTAACAAAAAGAAATAGCTTTAGAAATCCAAGAAGAAATAGTCTGCTTGGGTACAGCAAGCCCCAAAGATTTAGGATGAAAAGAAAAAATAACTGATCAGATTTTCTGATAGCCTTGGTCATATCCAAATAAACTCTAAGTTGCCTATGCATGTTAAACGTATGCAGTACCCTCTCACTGTCAGTTTGCAGAGAGGGAGAAAAAGTAGGCAGATTAATAGGCTGATTAAGAAATAGCTCATTAACCACCTTTAGCATAAAAGAAGGGTTAGTGCACAAGGGGACTGTCCTCATGAAAGACCAAAAAAGGAGGACAAGCCATAAGGTCCTGCAACTCAGACACCCATCTGGCAGAAGTAAGCACTAACAAAAGGACAGTCTTCCAGAAACAATATTGCAAGGAAGCTGAAGCAGCAAGCTCAAAGGGAGCCTGAGTCAACTTCTGCAAAACAAAATTAAGATTCCAGGGAGGACGGACATGCTTTCTGGTGGTTCTAATATTAAGGATGCCTTTAAGAAATGGTTTCACCTCAAATCAAGCATCTAAAGGAGGAGAAAAGGGCAGACAAGCACAGATAGCGGATTGGTGAGCCTTAATAGAAGAACAGGGCAAACCAGCATCGAGCAATTCACACAAATAAGTGAGAACTAAAGGAGCATCCACAGTAAGTGGATTCAGGTTATGAGAGAGACACCAAAAAGAAAACCTCTTCCATTTGGATAAGCAGGATTTCCTAGTCGTAGGTTTCCTGGCCTCCTGCAGGACTTGCAGCTGATCCTCATAAAAAAAGGTGTCATAAAGAATCAAAATCCTATCACCCACCGTGTCAGCTGAAGTGTGGCAAGGTGAGGATAGATAAAAGATCCAATGTCTTGTGTGATTAGATCCACCCTGTCAGGTAACTTGTGATGATTGCCCCTGGCTAGATGCAGAAGGAGAGGGAACCAGTGCTGTTGTGGCCAAAAGGGAGTCACCAACAAGATTTTGGGAGCATCCTGTCGAATTTTGAACAGGACTTCCGGAATGAAAGGAAAGGGAGGGAATGCATAATGAAACATCCCCTACCAAGCAAATGGAGTGTGTCCACCTTCCATACCAGAGTACCTGGGACTCTGGCACAAAACAGAGAAAGTTGTCTGTTCAGAGGGGAGGCAAAAAGATTCACTCGAGGAGTATCCCACTGGTAGATAATGTCCAGATGCACATCCCTGTGAAGCATCCATTCGTGGGACTGAGTTAAAGACCTGCTCAGAGTGTCTGCCACAATGTTCTGACTGGAAGGGATATAAACTGCCTGAAGAGTCACTTGATACTTGACAGCAAGATCCCATATCAGAAGTGCCAACTGGCAAAGAAGATAAGATCTCATTCCTCCCTGTTTGTTGATATACCACATTACTGTGATATTGTCTGTGAATACCTTAAGAGACTCTGGAGAAAAGAGAGACTGAAAGGCCTGAAGAGCCAGTGAAGGCTGCCAGCCTAGCTAGATAGGATTTTGTAGATAATTCTGTCATTTTGTAAATATTAATGTAAGCCACATGCTTGTTCTCTTAAATGTAAGAAAATGATGGTAAATCTTGAACTTCAAAAATGTAACCACATTGCACTCTGCTGGAGGAAAGCTGATAAGTCAAGCATTGTATAATTGTTTGATCTCAAAACTCGGAGCTGAGATGTCTGAATGAAGGAATTATTCCTATTATTTTGAGACCAGAGTTAATAGCTACAATTTACATGTATAATGTCTTTTATTGCTCTGGCTTCCTGACCAGCTGCAAGATCAAAAGGGCTGTTACACTCTGAGTTTCTGTTAGCCTGGGAAACAGAGAATAATGATGTATCTGAAATGAGTCAGTGGTACTGTGTTATCAATTTAAGGATGATGGAGAGAGAATCAGAGGATTTTGCATTTGTTTTCAGAAGTGACAACATCACCAGCTCTGCCTTGTTCTATATCTAAGCTTATTTTAGAACAGTGTTTGCTCTTAGATATAGATAGGAAATGCTAAGTCTAGTCTAGCTGCTTTTCTGTATTGATGTCAGAACTTTTTTCTGTATTATTTTAAGCATTTCTCTGTGATCTCTGAACTCTAGACTAGCACTGTGTAGTAAAAAGTGTTGTCTTGTGTTCTTATTATTTATTATTAAATATTTTTAAACCTTTCAATTGTGGCTGTTTTATGTAGAGATCATTTAAGCTCTAGAGTACATTGCATGTATATAGTGATACTGCCAAGCCACTCCAAATAAGCCTTGCTGTTTGTCACACTTACCATTTGGATAATAATATTGCACAGTAATAATTGGACACCCTTTGATAAGGGCCTTATTAGTAGCTGATATTAGTGGTTGGTGGCAAGTGATACTACCGTATAGTCTGGGCAGAAGGGGCATAGCTGGAGAATCTGTGACAGCCTTCCCCAGGAGTGTCTGTGTGTATATGACTCATATCTCAAAGTGTGTGTGTGTCAGCTACTTGGGCAGGGACACAAAGCACTGGTTGGACAGAGAGGGTGCTGGAGGTTTTAGCTTGACCACTAGGCTGAGATCTGGACCTTATAGCTGTACCAGTGGGGATCTTATTGAGGATCTGGGGAGAAATAGAGAAACCAGCCCCAGACTGACTGTGATCTCTGTGTGCTCGTAAGGGAAATTGTACTTTACTGTGTGTGTATTTGTTATCCTTCCCAATGTGGATGCCCCTCATTGGTGTCAGTGGTGAGGATTGTGGCTCCTTGATTGCTGGGCCAGGGCACAGGCATCACAGAGCCAGCAAAAAAGCTCTCATCTCTTTGACATTGACGTGCTCCTTCTGTTGACAAGGTGACCACACCCTCTGTATCTTTAGGGAGTCAAAATGTGCCCCATCCCGTGTCTGAAGCATCAATGAACAATTCCTGAGAGGGAAGAGGGGGATGAAAAGGGATCCCTGGATTCAGAGACAACTGCTGAATCCACCAGAGAAGTTCCTGTCTGTGGCAAGGAAGAAGAGGGACTACACATTCTAGAGAATACGTGTGTTGAAGCCACACTGACTTCAGAAACCACTGAAACTTTCTCATATGAAGTTTGGCCAGAGGGAACATCAGAATGGTGGATGCCATGAAACCCAGAA
This sequence comes from Protopterus annectens, assembly GCF_019279795.1. Classification (NCBI taxonomy): domain Eukaryota; kingdom Metazoa; phylum Chordata; order Ceratodontiformes; family Protopteridae; genus Protopterus; species Protopterus annectens. The sequence continues at coordinate 1,954,781,950 of NC_056743.1, read as the reverse complement.
CTCTCAGAAACTACCTGGTGGTAATGGAAGCCAGAGGAAGAAGACTGTGAAAGAAATGAGAGTTAAGGCCTTTGGAGGGAGTAGTGATGCAAGGACTGGCACTGTCCGAATCCTACAATTCAGAAAAACATGACCCTGAGAAGGAGTCAGAGAAGACTTTTTGAAATTTATACTGAACCCCAGGCTCTGAAGAAGGGATATGGCAAAATGATTTTCTAAAAGTGTCTCTGGAGAGGATGCCTGAATCAACAGGTCATCCAAGTAAGGAAATATTTGGATTCCTTGAAGTCTGCAAAAGGTAATCACAGGAGCAGGGCATTTGGTGAACACCTTGGGGGAGTAAAAAGGCCAAAGGGTAAAGCACAGAACAGAAAATGCCAGAAAGCAACAGAGAAATGCAAAAACTTCCTGAAAAGAGGAAGGATCAGAATATGGAGATAAGCATCCTTGAGATCCAGAGACACCATATAGGCCTGAGGGAGCAAGAGAGGAAACAGAATCTGAAAGCATAATATCCAAAAGGAAGGTGCCTTTAGAAAAGTGTATATATGCGAGAGGTCTAGAATAGATCTCCAAACGCACTCTTTTCTGGGCACTAGAAACAGTTAGGAGTAGAAACCTTTCCCCCTTTGGGGCACAGGCACCTCTTGAATAGTACCCAAAGACAAGAGATCTTGGAGAACCTCTGGTAAAAGGGAAGATGTTCCTGAGGAGGCTGAGGAATAGCCAAAAATGGAGGACGGGATTTCCACACCATCCTTGATGACTGATCAACAGAACCCAAGAATCCTGAGTGATCTGAAGCCAAACTGGAAGAGAAAGAGAAAGAGAAAGGTGAAGAGAAAGAAGAATGTGGCTGAGAAGGTTCAGATAGTCACACAGTGCCTGGTTTGTCCAGAAATGACAGCTTCAGAGTCCCTTTAAATTGAATAGTTTTAGCAGGAAGAGTCCATTTGCCAGTTTTCTTACTTTTATTAAAAGGACGTGATTGCCTACAAACAAAAGCAGGCTTAGCAGGGTAGTTTCTTTGAAATTTAGCACAGGAGAAAGAAACACATGTTTAAGTTCCTGTAAGGCCTTATTCTTACCCTAAAGGGACTTAAGCAAACCAGCAGCAGCTTCCCCAAACAAAAGTTTAGACTCCAGAGGAGCATCTATCCACTTTGCTTTAATATTATCAGGTAGAGGTTAAAGCTTAATTCAAGAATACCTTCTCATAAGTGAAACAAAAACAGCAGCCCTAGAAGAGGCATCCACCACATCATAACTACATTTAGTAGAATGATGAATGACTTGAGATGAAGTCCCTAGCAAGGAAAGAACAGAATTTTTACCTCAGAGTCTGGTAAATCAGAACTAAGTTGACAGGCCCGAGAAAGAAGAGCTGACATATACCTAGAAATATGGGTCTGATAATTAATAGCCCTAAAAGCTAGGGTAGCAAAAGTGTAAACCTTTCTGCCCAGCCTGTCCATAGTTCTGCTGTCCATGTCAGAAGGCAATAACTTGGGCAAAGGTAGCAACTGAGACAGCTTATCAGAGGCTACAGACACTACCGAAGAGTCAGCAGCAGGGCATTTATATAAAAAAGAACAATCTCAGGAACCTATAAAGCCTACCAGGCTTCTTGGGAGCAGGAGGGGGAGAATCAGGAATCTGAGAGGCACTGGAGAAAGCATCCAGTAAAACACCCAAGACAGGAGGAATAGCTGCAGGTTTAGGATAGTTCAACTGCAACAACTCATAGTGCCTTTTATGGATATCAGAGACCTGAGTACAATCCCACTTAAAAAAAATCCATCATTCTAATAAGTGTGTCCCCAAAGGAAATTTCCTCCAAAGGAACATCAGGACTAATAGACTTCTCCTCCTCTGACCCATAGTCCAAAGGAGAAAGAATTTGAGTAGAATAAGTTAGAGATTCATCAGCGGAATCTTACTCATTCTCAAAAGAATGTTGGTCTCCAGGCCTTTTAAGAGCAGTAGAGGACTTAGGAGGAGCAGGAACTGAAATTCCATGAGGAGGCTTTAAGGACATTAAGGCAGAAAATAACCCCTGGATAAAAGCCTGCCACATACTTTGTGGATCCTTAGAAGCAGAAGAAACATGTTTAATTTTTTTCTTTCTTATTTTAGGAAACATCCTGAAAAAGTTCAGATCTAGGACGACAGTTGAGAACCATAGCAGAAACTTCTTCCCCAACTAGAAACTGAGGAACTCACCTAGGCCCTTCAGAAAAAATCAAACGTGGTTCCCTCTGAACGTCTGTGATGGATGTCTGCAAAGCCTTTTCGGATGTGCTGCCAGCCATATCCTCACTGGCCTCCAACATGGTCACAGCAGAGAAATACAACAACACAGCCGAGTGAACCTCCAGGTTCATAATGACCTCAGGAGAAACACATGGCAGATACTAGAGAGAGGAGGATTCCGGTCGTACCCTTTTCACCTTCTTCGTCTTCACTAATGGCTGACTCTCAGGGTGGGAGATTCCTTCCATAGTATCTTTAGGGAGCAGCCTAAGATGCTGCCTCTAAAGATGCAAGGAAAATGAAGAAAGTCCACTGCGAAGGGTTTTTGGAATAAACGCCTGACAAATCAAACAAGGTGCACGGTCAACAGAAGCACCTAAGTAAAAAAGACACTCATCGTGGTGGTGCCTATGAGGAATCTGTTTCCAACACTGGCATTTACCATTCCTGGATGACATTAACCTCAAGGAACACAAAAAAACAAGAAAAAACAAAATGCCTGACGGGGCACTTATCTCGCAAAAACAACAAACAGGCGTAGGAAGTTCCTGAAGAATGAAAATATGTTCAACTGGCAGAAAATGCGGCAAATAAGTTCTGTTTTTGGTAAGCCTGAACGTCATCTTTATGTCCTCCATATGGTGATGTTCAGCATACCTTTTAAATTCAGAAGTCTTTGGAAGACTGGCTGGATATTGTGCTTCCATGGCAGGGAATCCCATATAGTTAAGAATACTGCAGCAGTGAATGTAAGGACATCAAATTTGCCCCTGGTTTAGCATCTACGTCCCTAATGGACAGGAAAAACCTGTGAACATTTAATGTTGCAAAAGCCTTTATCGTAACTGTAAAATTTCTTGGATATTGCCATGCCAGCAGTATTTTATTAAATTTGGGGTAAGCCTGGCTAGACATAAATGGCTGTTGGGCTGATAGCCTTGTAACCACCTGTGAACTTATGAACTTAAGTGTGCTGGGGCATTCCCAGAAGGCTAAGCGGAGACCACCCTTCAGGAGTCAGTATGACACTGAATAGCAAGAAAGAGCTTTTAATCTATCAAAGTAGCTAGGGTACTGAGACCCAAAATCTTTTTGTGAGGAAACACTGAGGTCTCACAAGTTATTTTAGGTGCTAAATGAGGTAGATGCCAAAGGGGGCATTGCACTCAGCGAGGGGCCTAACAAATGAGGAATAAAGTGGGACTATAAATTCTTTGGACTTTGAGGAGATGCCATGAAGATGCATTGGGTGGGGAAGAAGTAGATTCTAACTACCCTAGAGATGGAGGTGTTAAAGAAGAATCTGTTGTTAACAACGATACCCAAGTCCCTGATGACCGTGTCAGATTTAAGTCAAACATTATACATGTGGTAAGTGAAAGTAATGCCATATTTACAAAAGTAAACTATACTACACTTCTTTCCTTCGAGGGTAAGCCTGTGATTAACTCATCAAGCATTTTCCTGATCTAGCCCTTGCTGGACAATTTGACTACCAGCATGGAATTTGATAACTGCCTCCAGTTTGCAGTCATCAGCTTCTTTTTCTAGCTTTTCCTGGTTAGGGGTCGCCACAGTGGATCACCTGTCCACTCATGACTGGCAGTAAAGTTTTACAGTGTCGAGTTGCCAGCCCAGCACCTGACCTTTCACAGAAGGCACGCACATACTCACACCTAGGGCCAATTTAGAGTGCCCTATCCACCTACAGCATCTCTTTAGGATGTGGGAGGAAACCAGAGCACCCACAAGAAACCCATGCAACAGGGCATGCAGACTCCACACAGAAGGCACCCCAGCTGAGGATCGAACTGGAGAACCTCTTGCTGTGAGGCAACAAGGCTAACCACTGCACCACTGTGGCCACCCAGTTTACAGTTATCAGTAAACTTGGTTAACCTTTTTCCATTGATATCAGCTTTCATGTAAGAGGAAGGAGCCCAGGACAGAACCCTGTTGCACCCTGCTGTTGATGCTTTGTGTCTAGTTCTGTCAGACAGTCAGTTACCTATCCAGAAAACTATGTATGGGTCAAGGTTGATTTGGAAGAGTTTGTCAATAATCCCAATATGGAAGATAGTATCAAAGGCCTTGAAAAGGCCCACGTAGGTAGTGTGGTCTGTCTGTTGCTTATCAATGGCCAAATAACCTTTACCAAAGGTAAACTAGGTTTAGCAGACATGATCTGGCTTTTATAAAGCCATACTGGTGTGAATTCAGGGATATAAGGTCACTTATATTCATTGTTTTAGTTCAGCTATAATGCATTCTATAATATATATATTACTTGCAAATAATGCTATTGAGACTAATAGGCCTGTAATTCCCTGGTTCAGCTGGGGACTACCTTTCTGAAAGGGTACCACAACAGCTGTTCTCCATACATTGGAGATTTAACCCAGACTGAAAAAATATTGGAGGAGTTTTTGCTAAATGGGACGTAGTTCTTATCAACAGACAACCAGTGATATTATTAGAACTATGGATCTGGTCATTTTGATTTTGGAAAATGACAAAAAGGTTTTGGGAAATTACAAAAAGGACTTGTTTCAAAGTGTTATCAGCATGGGAGGTGTGAGGGGAAATAAGGATCGACTCCTGTCTGCATGGCCTGTACCACATTGCATACATATAATATGACATCCTTTTTTTCTGGTGGCACAGTTACTGCTTATCAGGCCACGTTTAGCAGCTTTGCTTTTCCTTTAATTCGGTATTGTTTGCTCAGTGTATGCAAATGCATGCGCATTTATTGCTGTTTCTATGCATATGCATTACTGAAGTTGGTATCCATGACTACATTTCTGTTGTGAAACTTTGAATTTCTGGGTGCCTTCTTGTATATGCATTTGTTACTAATATTGTTTAATGCATTCATTAGTGTTCTTCTGTTGGCTGGACAAGATGTTTCCATTTACTTATTAGCACTGTGTTTCTGTATCACAGTGCATTCACCACAAAAGCTCTGGTAACTGATGTAGCTGTCTTTGAATCACACAGTTGCTCTTATGTGTGTTCCATGCTCATATACATATGAATCACAGAATGTTAGCCTAATTGGTGTCAAACGTAGTACTTGTTATGTACCTCTGTTGCACTGCATCTGTGATTCTTGTTTTTTTTTTTTTACAGTTTTTTTTCTGAGTAATAGGCTTATTACACAATGAGTTCTAGTTTTCCCTTTATTTTATTTATTTATTTATTAACTACATAAACCCATTTGGTAAGAACATCATCTCCTTTTAAAGGCTAATTACAGAAGCAGTGTCTGGCTACATAACTTGCTCAGAATCACACAGTTTGCAAGTGGAGACCAACAGAATCAAACCCATAACTTCAAGATAAAGCTACTTAGCATTTCATAGACTTAGCCCTTGCTGCTAAACTGCCAGATCTGTTTATGAATTCTATCCCTTATCTCTACTCTTAAAAGTCTTTTTCTCCTGGAAGCCGTAAACTGTTTACCACTAGAGCTGAATACTGAAGCTTCATTACATTACTCTGACATTCAAGATATATGTAAGTATTACTTTATTTTTATTATTGCAATGGATTATTACCTCATCCCTTAAACTTACACGTGTGTTTGCTTCTTGTTATTTGTATTCTCTTGGCCATGACTGGAAAGTGGTTGAGTCTTCTCTTTCATCTGATTACTAAACACATGAATAAATTAAAACCATACAAAACAAAGATGAATATACTTCCACGGTGGTGCAGCGGTAGTGTTGTTGCCTCACAGCAAGAGGTTCTCCCATTCAATTCTTGGCTTGGGTTGGGAGTGCCTTCTGTGTGGAGTCCGTATGTCCTCCCCACAGTCGAATGGGCGTTCAAAAGATATGCATTGAATGGCCGTGCCTTTGTTGAAGGTTGGGCGTCGGGCTGGCAACTCGACACCATAAAAAAACAAATGCCAATCATTAGCGGACCGGAGTTCCGCTGTGGTGACCCCTAACCGGGAAAACCAAAAGACAAACAGCAACAACAACAAAACAAAGATGAATAATATAGAGGACTATTATTGGGCCTGTGATCAGTGAAGCTTGAGAGGTGAATTTCTTGGTATCCACTTTGAGAGTATATAATACAGTTATGAATGTTGAGACGCAATCATGAGTATTTAGCTTTTACTGCTCTATGTACTATGAGCTACAGAAAAAGATGTTTAGGTGTGAAAAAAGAGCCTTTGAATGTAGGTAAACACTTTAGCATTGCCAAAAAGACACAAGCCATACATTAAGTTTTTCTCTGGAGAATGAAGAGCTTTAAAAGCTGTTAGACATTTTGTTCTACCACACATTTTATATATAAATGTGGCAGAGAGATGTATTTAACAGATTCTGAAGTTATTTTTACCTTCTGCTGCTATTCTTTGCCATTTGGCACTGTCTACGGTTAGTCTCTCATGTTACACCCAATCTTAACAGTGCTCAGGGCTGCATAACAAGCTTTTGTTAAGCACCTCTAAGTGCTGCTAAGATCAGGTCTCACATTAGAGATTTCTGAAAAGTGTTTAGCAACCTTATCTTTTCCTGTTTGGGGAACATAATTGTGGCTTTTATATGCACTACAAAAAAATGCATTAATTACAAACAAGTATAGTCACTTTTTTATTGCATTATCCTAAAAGGCATTTCTTATATTGATGATAGTTTTTTTCTTTCTCGCAGGAAAATAATTCTAGTGCAGCTTGTTTTAACATTTTTTAACGTTTTGTGGTGTTGCTTCGTCACTAGTGGCCAGACTACCTATTCTGATTGCTGTAGACCTCTTATCCTGGTACTAACTTCCTGGTGGGGCTTTTGGCAGGGAGGGAAGGTGAAAGGGAGAGTGGTATTGGCCCCAGTACTATTCACCAGGTGGGATCATAGGGCAGTTTAGAGAGGGGAAGTGGAGAGTAATAGCTGGTGGTGAAGCAGAAAGGCTGCTTATAGCACAAGATATGCTTCTTATACCAGAATGTACTAGGGCACAGGCCACAATTGGGCAATGCTACACACGTAAGTTGGGTGAGCAATAATGCATGGCTTTCTGGGGACAAGCATGTCCTGGACCCTATGTCAGTCAAGCCTCCTTGGCCATTCCTCTGTCCCAGCCTGACCAATGTTTCAACTTCTGGCCTCCACCAGAGCTTGAGCAATCCACCCACATTAGAACAGTCTCTCCCCACATGATAGGTATGCGTGTCATACCTGCCACAGTGCCAGTTAATCAAGCTGCGAATTCAACTCAGGTCACCTATACCACACTCAGGGTTTTATTGCTCTGTGTTACCAGGCTTGCTTTTATCTATTAAAAGTTAAACTAAATATGGAAAAACACTTAGGGAAAATATATATATTTTTGTATAGAAAAACTTTGAACTTAGTCAATAAATTAAAGCAAAAATAAGTAAATATAAAAGAGTGATTAATGCTGCCTTTACACTGTGTTAACAGCCAAACTTAACAGTATTAATACAATGTTTTGTGCAAAGGCTGTATCTTACTTAAAACAAGAGCAACAAATCACATTCCAAGCAGAGCAGGAGAACCACACTCTAGCAGTCAAAACAAGTTAGTCTGAAATACATTCTACAGACGTAGGCTTGAGTTTTGCACTTAAATGTTGTATACTTTGTGACTTTGTGCAAGGTATTAGCTTTACCAGACCAACTGAGTCACCACTGAAGACTAGCAGTTGAAGGTAACATGCCTTACCCAGGGAACAAACCTCTCAGACTACACGTATTTGCCACTGAACACTTTTAAGTTTCAGACGAGATAATTTTAAATGTTTTACAGATGTGACTGAAAGGGACATATAAACTTTACCTATGCCAATCTGCTTCCTTGGAGAAATAAACAAATATTCTTTGAGTGGGATAATATGGAACATGGAGTCATCTTGATAAAATTGGTGTCCTATAAAAATAATTCTGTCGAATGGAATTCAGTAAAATCAAGTTCAGACAACCATCACTTCAATTACATACATATTTATTAAACATCAAAATAAAAAGGTCCAAGTAGTGCAGATAAGTTCTGCTATGAAGTCTGTGTATGTTTTTATTGGAATGAAAGCACTTACCACTTTTTGTTTTAATAAACAGCAAAGTTTATATGTACTGCTTTGACCTTTTCTTTTTGGTGTTTTTTTTATTTTTATGGTCCTTGGAAATGGCTTGAGGTTTCATATTTATTAAACATTATTATAAGTTCATAGGTTCATAGGTAGGTACTAGGCTATCGGCCCAAGGGCCTAGATAAGCCTAGCCAACAAGGTTTCCTAGCTTACACCACCCAAGAAAGTTATTTTCCTGTGCCACTGTCGAGCAGAGACACAGAAGTGATCCCCGGGGTGTATTTCCTATTTTCCATACACTCATCAAGATTTTTCTTGAAGAGTGCTAATCAAGAACTTTGCTTGACATAGATGGGTAGCCTGTTTCAGAGTATGGGAAGTCTCTGGGACAGGAATCTATCACTCCTGCATGTCCTGTTTATTGTGGTGACATGGTTAAGCTCCCTAGAGCATGTAGCTCGGAGGGATTGGGATTTCTTCAGTTGTAGCATGTACAACAGCTCTGGGTTTGATACAGCTTTATATGTTTGGCAGAGATCACCTCGGAGTAGGTGATATGCTACGGAGTAAAGCTGGAGTTTTTTGAGGCGGCCAGTGTAGGGCATTTGTTTGAGGCCAGTAATCCACTTTGTGAGGTACTTATAGGTTCATAAGTTCATAGGTTGATACTAGGCTATCTGCCCCAGGGTATTTATAAGCCTAGCCAGAGTGTGTTTGGCTTTCGCCACCCTTTTAGATTAGTTGACTGTGCCTCTGTATAGTAGGTCACAGAAGATAGCCCTTTTAAGGTTAGTTTACTGTGCCTCTGTCTAGTAGGGACACAGAAGAGATCCCAGGGGTAAATCTATGATCTCCCATTCACTCGTCAAGATTTCTCTTGAAGAGGGTCATTGAGGGGTTTTGCCTAACATGGATTGGGATTTTGTTCTAGAGTGAGGGGAGCCTCTGGGATATTAATCTGTCCCTCCAGCATGTCCTATTTATTTATGTGCTGAGGTTTAAGTCCCTGGAGCATGTAGCTCTAAGGGATTTGGATTTCCTGAGCTGGAGCATGTCCATTAATTCTGGGTTGGAGGCACAGATCGCCTCTGAGTAGGCGGTAAGCAACTGAGTAGAGCTGGAGTTTCTTTAGCCTAACTGCATAGGGCATCTGTTTGAGTCCATTGATCCTCTTGGTGAGGTACTTTTGGGGTCTTTCCAGTTGCTGCAGGTGTCGGGTAAGGTACATCCCAAATGGGGCATTGTATTCAAGTATGGGCCTGATGAATGATGAATAGAGGGGCACAATGACCTCTCTTGATCTAGATGTGAACCCTTTCATGATAAGGTGGGCTATATAGAAGGTCTTTCTAACCACTTTGGCAACGTGATTGTCAAAGGAGAGATTGCTATCTACTTGGGTCCCCAAATCCCTAATTACTTCTTCCTTACTTAATGGATTACCACCTATGTGGTAATTTGTGGGCACTTTGTTTTTCCCAAAGGGAATGACTATGCACTTTTTGACATTTAGCTTTAGGCCATGGCTCTGGCACCAGTTATCCATCTCTGTGAGACCCTTTTGGAGGATGCTTGTGTCAGTCGGCGAGTCGATTATGGCACCCAGTTTGCAGTCATCTGCGAACTTCATAGTCCTCCCATGTTAGCCTGTACCTCAGAGAAATATATACCAAACAAGAGAGGTCCCAGGACTGAGCCTTGTGGGGCGCCACTTGTAACTGGTTTAGAGTCTGACATGGCACCTGCAATTCTGACCATATGGGTTCTATCCCTGAGCCAGTTTGCAACCCATCTTGTGACATAGGGGTTGATATTTAAGCTGGTGAGCTTATTTATGATGCCCGAGTGGGGTATTGTGTCGAAGGCTTTTGCGAGGTCCAGGTAGGCTGTGTGGACTACCTTTCCTTCATCTATGGCCTTGGTGACTGTTTCAAAGAAGTTGACCAGGTTCAAGAGGCAAGATCTGCTCTTAACAAAGCCGAATTGGGTAGGATCCAGTGTTTGGAGGTTCCCAATGTCTTTGTTTATGAGTTCCATGATGATACTTTCCATAGCTTTGTAGACCAGGCTAGTCAGGCTTATAGGGCGATAGTTTCCAGGGTCCGTTGTGGCACCACCTTTGTGGAGTGGGACCACTGTTGCTGTACACCATTCCTTGGGTACATATCCTGTAGTAAGGCTGAAATTGAACAGTGACTTTATGTGAGGGTTCAGTTCTTCTTGGAGCTCATGTAAGATGCAGCCCGGGACTCCATCCGGTCCCATTGATGCTGTGTTTTTTGATTTGGAGAGGGCAGCTCTCACCTGTGCATCTGTGATGTCAGGGAGGCTACACTCTGTTGGGATAGACATTTGCTCTTTTGGGGGGGGGAGTTTGCACTGAACCTGTCTGCCAGGATGTTGGCAATGTCTGTGGGTTCAGTTTATTTATTATCATTTTGCACTAACTCAGAGCATATCTGGGAGTTGCCACCCAGGTTCCTGACATAACTAAAGAAGGCCTTGTGATTATCTTTAGCGTCTTGTGCAATTGTACAACTTCTGTGGCCTTTCCAGCTGCTGCAGATGTCTTGTGAGGTACATTCCAAAAGGGGCATTGTACTCTATAATGGGTGTAATGAGTGTCGAGTAGAGGGGAACAATGACCTCTTTTTTCCTGGATGAGAACCCTTTTATGATGAGGTGTGCCATGTAGAAGAACTTTCTGACTACTGTGGCGATGTGACTATCAAAGGAGAGACTACTGTCCACCTGGGTCCCAAGGTCTCTTATCATACATTTGGTGTTAAGTAGATTGCTGCTTATGTGGTAGTTTATGGGTACAGAGTTTTTACCAAAGGGGATGACACTGCACTTTTTGGCATTGAGCTTGAGGCCATGGCTCTGACACCAGGCATCTGTCTCAGTGAGGCCCTTCTGTAGGATGTCTACATCATTTGGGGGACTTGACTATGGCTCCTAGTTTGCAGTCATCTGTGAACTTCATTAGCCAGGGGCCTTCTGTGTTAGCCTGTACTTCAGAGAAGTAGATAAAAAACAGTAGAGGTCCTTGGACGGAACCCTGTGGTACTCCACTTGTCACTGCTTTGAGGTCAGATTTGGAGTCTGCAACTTTTACAGTGTGGGTTCTGTCAGTGAGCCAGTTGGCAACCCATCTTGTGATGTAGGGATTTATACCTAGTTTAGTGAGTTTAGCTATAATTCCAGAATGGGGGATGGTGTCAAAAGCCTTGGTGAGGTCAAGATAGGCTGTGTGAACCACCTTACCCTCATCTACGGCTTTGATGACTGCCTCAAAGAAGTTGATCAGGTTCAGGAGCATGATCTGCCTTTCACAAACACGAACTGGGTGGGATCCAGAGTTTGGAGGTTACCAATGTCTTTGCTTATGAGTTCCATGATGATACGTTCAATGGCCTTGCAGACCAGGCTCATTAGGCTAATAGGTCGATAGTTCCCGGGATCAGTGGTGGCTCCCCCTTTGTGGAGTGGGATAACTGTTGCTGTGTGCCATTCAGTGGGCACAAAGACTGATGTGAGGCTATTATTGAACATGGTGCTTAAGTGGGGAGCCAGTTCGTTCTGAAGTTCGTGTAAAACACAGCCTGGGATGTTGTCTGGTCCCATGGATGTTGTGTTTTTGGCTTTAGAGAGTGCAGCTTTTACCTGCGTAGTTGTGATTACAGGGACTCTGCATTCTTCCTGTATAGATATGGGCCCTTTAGGGTGTGAGGGGGGGTAAAGTTAGCACTGAACCTATCTGCCAGGATGTTGGCAATATCAGTTGGTTCTGTAATTTTCATGCCTTTATGCTGTAACTCAGAGTAGATCTGGGTGTTGCCATCGAGATTCTTGACATAGCTATAGAATGCTTTGTGGTTGCCCTTAGAATTAGTGGCGATTTTGTTTTCATAGCTAGCTTTGGAGGATCTTATAAGGCATCTCAGCTTCTTACTGAGGCTGACCAGGGAGTTCCTCCACTCATGGGATTTTACTCTCTTTTGCAATAGTTTCTTCCTTCTGTTGTACAGTTTGTTTATGGCAGAGGACCACCAAATTGGCTTCCTTTTTTGTAGGATAGCATCTTGGTTCTGTTTGGGATAGCACGATCCATGCACTCATGTAAGTGCTTAGTGCATTTGTGTAGGATTCAGCAGTTGTAACTGTATTGTCCATCTGCATGGGTGTCATGAAGTTCACCACTTCTGTGTTAAGAAGCATGAAGTTAGCTTTGGAGAAATATTTTACTGTGGTTTCCTTAATGGGGGGTGGGGGCTGGATGTGGACATCAAGGGTGATTAGCTTATGGTTGGATTGGACCAACGAGGAGTTGACTTCAGGTGTGGAACACCGGTCACTCATGTTGGTAATGACCAAGTCTAGGAAATTGTTGCCCCTGGTGGGGGTGTGGATAAGTTGATCCAGGGCATTGGAGTTTATGAATTCCAGAAAACGCTGAGCTAAGGAGTTGGTACATGAGTAGTTTTCCCAGTTAATGGTGGGGTAGTTGAAGCCGCCCATTATTTGAGTGTTTGGTTGAACCCTAATATTTTCCAGTACATCAAGAAAAGAGGAGTGGGAATCCTGGGGCATGGTGGTGGATCTGTAGCAGGCTAAAATTTGGATTACAGGTTTGCCCAGAGTTTGTTGCACTTGGATAACCTCGGATGCATTATGCTGAGCAACTAGTCTGGAGGTGTGGATATCCTTAATGAATATGGACACACCTCTGCCTTTGGTGTTTCGGTCCAAGTTATATGGCCGAATAGTGTGGTATGAGTTATAGCCTGGTAGTGCATGGGTGCTCTCTGGAGTCTTGAACCAGGTCTCAGTCACTGCACAGATATTGATGTTTTCCATTTTAAGGAGTGCCTTGAGTGAGTGTATTTTGAGATTTAGACTTCTAGCATTGAGTAGCATTACCCTCAGTTTTTGCTTGCCTGTTCCTGTTATGGTGGTGAATTTGTTATTTGAACCTTGCCTAAAAAAGGCACTATAGGGGCAGCAAGAGCCTTAGCCAGTATCCAGAATCCTAGGGGTGACAGGTGCAGGCCATCTGTGGCAAAGCATTGTGGTCTGTTGGCCATGTCATCCCAAGCAGACAGATACTGGATCCCCTTAGAATGACACCAGAAGCTTAGCCACTTGTTGAAGTCAATCATTTTGTCCTTGTACTGCGGTATCATTCTGGGTGATGGCAGAATGCTACTCAGGGCTAGGATCATACCTACCTGGGCTACAAGATCGGAGAGCTCTTCCATGTCTCTTTTCATGCAGTCCAGGGAGGTACGTCTCAGGTCATTCACACCAACATGGACAATGACAGTCATATTTGTACTTGTTGTGGAGTGACCTGAGTGCATGGGTTATGTGGCGGATCCTGGCACCCGACAGGCAGCTGACAGTAACCCTCTCCTTGTTTAGCCTGGTGAGTGGGACATCAGTGTGCCTGACTATAGCGTCACCTATGACTAGTGTGTTGGGTACGTTGTTTTGCCTTATTGGCTGTGGTTGAGTGGCACACTGAGTCTGTAGGCTATGTGTCATTTGGGTTGTGTTGGGGGATGAAGGTTGCTTGCGTTTCTGCTTTGGAGGTCTCTGTTGCTTAGACAGATTATTATTGAGAGCCTCTGCGAATGTTTTTGTGTTACTATGTGTGGATCTTGGTGGTGTAGATTTATTGAGACTATGTGATGAGTGTGGTGTGGTGCAAATGTTTACCTTCTTCTCATGACTGTCAAGTTCAGTCTTGGTTGGAGAGAGCTTTACCTCCAGTTTGGCTACATAAGTGCATCTCTCACAGGTTGTAGTGTTGGGTGGTAGGAGGCGAGGGTTGTCTGTGTACATGAGGCAATTTCTGCATTGCCTCAAGATCCCAGATTCATCAGATAAACAGGAGAGAACACTGGGAGCTGACCCTTGGACATGCCTGAATAAAAAACTATTTTCCCCTAGATAAGTGAGGAAAGTGAGTACAAGAGCTGTTTTTCTCTAAGCAAGTGAGAAAGTAAGTACAAAAACTGTTTTCCTCTAGGTAATGAGGAAGGTTGATTGCTATAGTAATTAGTAGCTTATTTAGTGCTTACAAGTTCTGAACAAGTGCTGAGCACGAATAAGCAACTTTAAGTGCTAAAACTAAGAATCTGTATCTGCACTAGACGAGTTACAGGACAGAAACAAGTGCAAATGCAGGCTTTCAAATCAGAAAGTTGAGAGAGATGGAAGAGATTACCCAAATGGCTAATAAATACAATTTCTGGGCCAGAACCACTCCTTATGTGGTAGACAGGTTACCTAGTGCTTACCACTCCTACTGATAAGCTAGAAGGCTTCCCTCCAACACAGAAAGGCTTGGGGGGCTCAGAAGCTTACATACAGTCCTGGATACAGCAAATCTGTATCTGGAACACTAGTTACAGGAAAGGTAGGAAACAGGCTTACAGTTTTTTTTTTTTCCTACAGAAAAGTAGCAAAAACAGTAGTAAAAACAATTCACATGCAGTGCAAGCTAGTACACTTGAGTATGTAGCAATAGTAGACCAAACACAGTTTAAAATGCAATTAATTTAAAAAGGACTAAAAGCAAGTGCAGAAAGAGTTTATTAGGTAGAATGTGGTAAAGAGATGGGACTGGGAGAGTGTCCCAGATAAAATCTACAGTGGGGCGGGCAACTGCAAAAGCCACCAACAGTTTCAACAGAGATCTAAGCAACAACTAACAGTACAAACTTTAAAACCTAAAAAATATACTCAGCTCTGTATATTTGCAGATCAGTCTCTCAGAACAGTGAGACAACAGTTTCAACAGAGATCTAAGCAGGGTAGGGACAAACAAAGTGAAGACTTAAAAAAAAAGGTCTTCCACGCCAGGATCTTTAATGCGTAACATCAGAGTTCCGCATTAAACAAAAGTTGCTCTGTGTTTATTTTTTATTTGATTGGCCCGGGCCAATCAAAAATCGCTAAACACGGAGTTACTTCTGTTTAATGCGAAACATCGCAGTTCTGCATTAAACAGAAGTAGCTCTGTTTTGTGATTTTTTGATTGGCCTGTATGCCGGCAGTGCGGGACTCGGGATCAGGCTGCTGATCTCGGGACAGTCCCGCCCAAATAGGGACGTCTGGCAACCCTGGATCTAAGCAACAATTAACAAACTCTATAACCAAGAATAATATACTCAGCTCTGTATATTTGCAGATAGTCTGGAAGGCAGTCTCTCAGAACACAGGTTCCAGCAATTAAAAAGTTAAAACTTTGTGTCCTTCAGAAAGTGCTTGTAAATGCAAAACCTGTTATTCTTGAAACTTAAGAACAATATTTAAAATCTGTCCCTGATTTTCTGTCTTTGCACGTGATTCCTAAGATAAGAGGTTGAGAGGCAGAGGGAATTGCAGTGGTTTGCATTGTATTGTTCTGGCAGCGGTGAGTTGGAATTAATTTCTTAGCCATTATTTAGGTATTTATTAATTCATTTCATCTGAGGAAGGCATCCGAGGTGCATACCATAACACTAGGGGCTGTAATAGATGTATATGTGTGTGTGTGTGTGTGTCTGTGTGTGTGTGTGTGTGTGTGAAAATAATACCACGATATTGTGTATGGACACACAGTACTGGCAAGTCCATACATAACTGTTATGGAGAAGAGTGAAAAAATACTTAACAAGTAATTATCTTCCAAAAATAAGGCAGATAATCCCAGGCCATCTGAATTCTCAGAACAACTTGGCATCTGGTAACCCCCACACCTCCGCATCTATATCAGAACAGCGAACGCTAAAAATAGCGAATGCTATTCTGTCAAACTCTAAAGTTAGAAAGCCAAAAATGTCAAAGTCACGGATCAGTGAATTTTTTCCCAGGGAAAAAATTAGCTGATCCAAAATGTGTATATATATATATATATATATATATATATATATATATATATATATATATGTATATATATGTATATATATATGTATATATATATATATATATATATATATATATATATATATATATATATATATATATATATATACAAACAAAATAAAATGGGGGGCTGTGCCCCCCACACACCCCCAACTTAAATATACCAACTCCGAGATCACACCACAGTGGAGAACACAGCAAAGTCCTGAGAACGGCCCAGCGATTTTTTTCCCTGGGAAAAAAAATCGCTGTTCCATGACTTCAACAATCTCAGCTTTTGAACTTTACAGTTTGACAGAAGAGCGGAACCTCACCCCCACCTCTATAAGGGAATTTTGACACTTAGTAAGGGGCTACCATCTTTAAACCTCTACCTTAAGCCTAATTTAGTCTGTGGCCTTTATTTCTGCCATTATTTTTTAACTTTCCTCTCAAGCAGGTCTCAGCGGTTTGCACAGAAGGTCTCTTAAGCTTGTTTGGCAGTAGTGTACTGTCCAGGTGTAATATGCTGGACTACATTTCTTTGATCAATATTTTTTCTCCATACAATGACATGTATACAGGTCGCTATCTTTTGGATATGGGATATGGAAGCAAGCTGTGTATATATGTCTGACAATAAAAAAGCTGAAATATGTTACTGTGGCATTTTGTTTATTCACTTTTATGAAAGTCTGACATCAGAGGGTTGCAAGGAAAAATACCTTTCAACTTCTTTGCTCAAGAATTCAGGACAAAGCCAAAATAGTAAGGAAATAAATGACCAAAATTAGGGACAATTTTGAAATATTACTCTAATTTTCTTAAAAACGTAAGAGAGTAATGTATTCACATGACTTTCCTGAACAATAAGAAATATGAAACTCTAATATCTGGCAATATTGTCTGAATGTAATCCTCAGTGAGTTGCCAGAAAATAACAAAAAAAATGAGGGGCAGGGAAAAATAATAGCCAAAATCAAGGACATTATGCAAAATACTTGACAGCTGAGATGAATGCAAAAAGATGTTTGTATTTTGGGAGCAAGGAAAGACATGTTGTGCATGCAGCAACAACTTGAACTATATGATTGTGGCCATTTCTACTTTCACCAGAATAATACATTAGAAATTACTATTCTTCTTGGGAGGGGATAGGGAGGCAAGCAGTATTTCCAGATATGCTTTATGTATCTTTATAAACATGTATCTTCTCAGTTTATTGAGAAATGCTATTTTTTTATAGCTTTGAACATTATGCCTTGAATATTGCTTATTACTTTTTTGAAAGAAAATAATGCTGAATTTCTTTTCTTAGTCAAGAGTTTTGTTCAGGCTGTCTTGGCACAAAAGTTTGGAAAAAAAGCACTAAAATGCACATTAGACTATGTAGAGCCCTATAGATTCAGGGGACAGGTCTATATCACTTTATCGAAACCTCAGTCCATCAAACCCATATTCATCAAACTTAAGAGATCAAACACCATTTCAACGAACACTCACATTAGCGAAAAGATTTCCTAGGCAGAAAAAAGACTTGACCTCCAGAGCAATCGTAAGACAAACTACATAATTTTAAACTCACCAAGGTGGGGGGCTTCAATCCCCTACACCCCCCATAATTATGTATACCAACTCCGAGATCGCACTACATTGGGGAAAAGGGCAAATTTGTAACAGCGGCCAAGTAACTCCTTTCCCTGGGAAAACTTTTTGCTGATGTAAGTGCTCGCTGAAATGATCTTCAATGTCTTAAGTTTGATGAATAGGGATTCAGTGGACTGAGGTTTCAATGAAGTGATAGGCACCCTCAGGGGACATAGCGGCCCTCAGTCCATTGGCTTAATTCAGTATTTTCAGTGCAGTCATGGCCAGTGTTACTGTTCAGTTAAATACAAAACATGGAAACACAAGAAAGAAGTAATCCAGGAGCTGTGGGAAGACTTTGGGGCAGGCGGGTCAAGCAAGACAAGCTTGCAACATATCTGCTATCATAGAGTTCTGTTTTACCATTAATGTTTGTATAAAATGTACTTGCATTCTACAGTTCAGTGTTCATAGCTTCATATGTGCATTTCTAAATATGCAGAACATAAAAATAAAATGTTGGGGTGGTTATACTAATATGGGGGGATTATGTAGTACTGAATGATGACTGACATTTATGTTTGGTCAAGAGGAGCTTCCCCATCCATATCTGTTCTGTATCCATCACTGCATTGTGCTGTATTAAATATTCACCCTTTAGTCTCTCTCCTAAATCTCATATGTTTGGTTTCTGATGTATAAATCAGCATATTAATCTTCTGTGCCCAAATGATCAATGTAGTCAAGTCTTTTGCAGACATACCTTATATTTTTATTTATTTATTTTATTTATCATTTGTTGACCGGGAAAGTCCGACTAGGTTCCACAGAGCCTGTTTTCAGCGGAGGCCCGGGGAGAAATGCTCCAGATGCATGTCTTTGGTTATATGTAACACATAATCAGTTTACCAATTTTCAAGCAATCTTGTTTGTGCATCTGTTAAATCGTTTATCTTGTAGGCATTTGGTCTATCTCATGTAGCAATATTACTTCTCCCCCTTTATGACTTACCTCCACTTATGGCATTGTAGGTAATCCATCATCAAAATATTGGAGTGCTTATCAGTTCAAAGCTTCCAGATTAATCTACTGACCAACTATGAAGTTGTATATAGATCAAGCAGGCTGACAAGTGACCTATAAACATGAAGAGGTATTGTATCATCCATTAGCTGCAGTGGTGCAGTGGTAGCATTGTTGCCTCACAGCAAGAGGTTCTCCCGTTCGATTCTTGGCTGGAGTGCGGGGAGTGTCTTCTGTGTGGAGTCTGCATGTCCTCCCCATGGTTGGGTGGCTTTCGAAAGACATGCATAAATGGGCGTGCCTTCGTTGAAGGTTGGACGTTGTGCTGGCACCTCGGCATTCATGAAAATCTACTGCCAAACTCAGCATGTAGAAATCAACTACTAATCATTAGCAGACCGGACTTCCGCTGTGGCGACCCCTAACCAGGAAAAGCCGAAAGACAAACAATTAGAATCATATTAATAAGGGTTTGCTTGTTATAGTTTGCATATTCACCACGACATCTACCATTAATTAGAGCCTGACTGTAATCTGTTAGCAGTCATAAGATAAACCATGTATTCCAAAGGTGACATACAAGTCTGATACCTTGGGTGCCAGCTGAAGTTGGAAATATTAATGATTAACATGCTAAAGTGCAGCTACTAATATGCTAACGATTGACATGCTAAAGTGCCACTTCTAATATGTTAATGATTAACATGCCAAAGTGCAACTACTAATATGCTAATGATCGACACGCTAAAGTGCAGCTATTAATATGCTAATGATCGACATGCTAAAGTGCAGCTACTAATATGCTATTGACCGACATGCTAAAGTGCAACTACTAATATGCTAATGACTGACATGCTAAAGCGACACTACTAATATGCTAATGATTGACATGCTAAACTGCAGCTACTGATACGTTAATGATAGACATGCTAAAGTGCCACTTCTAATATGCTAATGATTAACATGCCAAAGTGCAACTACTAATATGCTAATGATAGACATGCTAAAGCGACACTACTAATATGCTAATGATCGACATGCTAAACTGACACTACTAACATGCTAATGATCGACATGCTAAAGTGCAGCTACTAATATGCTAATGATCGACATGCTAAACTGACACTACTAACATGCTAATGATCGACATGCTAAAGTGCAGCTACTAATATGCTAATGATTGACATGCTAAAGTGACACTACTAACATGCTAATGATTGACATAAAGAAATACCAATCCCTCAGAGCCACACGCTCCAGGGATCTAAACCTTGTCATCACAATAAACAAAACATGCTGGAGGGATAGGTTCCTGACCCAGAGACTCCCCATACTCTGGAATAGACTGCCCATACATGTCAAGCAGAGCGCCTCATTGGCCCTCTTCAAAAAGAACCTTGATGATTGGATGGGAGATAGGAAATTCACCCTGGGGATCATGTCAGTCACCCTGCTAGACAGGGGTCTAGAGAAGTAAATATTGTGGGAAGAAATATCCAGGGAATTGTTATGGCTAGGCTTGTATAGGCCCTAGGGCCAATAGCCTAATACCAACCTATGAACCTATGAAGCTATGCTAAAGTGACACTACTAAAATTCTAATGATCGACATGCTAAAGTGCAACTACTAATATGCTAATGATCGACATGCTAAAGTGACACTACTAACATTCTAATGATCGACATGCTAAAGTGCAGCTACTAATATGCTAATGATCGACATGCTAAAGTGACACTACTAACATTCTAATGATCGACATGCTAAAGTGCAGCTACTAATATGCTAATGATCGACATGCTAAAGTGCAGCTACTAATATGCTAATGATCGACATGCTAAAGTGACACTACTAACATTCTAATGATTGACATGCTAAAGTGCAGCTATTAATATGCTAATGATCGACATGCTAAAGTGCAACTACTAATATGCTAATGATCGACATGCTAAAGTGCAGCTATTAATATGCTAATGATCGACATGCTAAAGTGACACTACTAATATGCTAATGATTGACATGCTAAAATGACACTACTAACATTCTAATGATCGACATGCTAAAGTGCAGCTATTAATATGCTAATGATCGATATGCTAAAGTGCAACTACTAATATGCTAATGATCGACATGCTAAAGTGACACTACTAATATGCTAATGATCGACATGCTAAAGTTGTTGTTGTTGTGTCTTTCGTCTTTTCCCGGTTAGGGGTTGCCACAGCGGAACTCCGGTCTGCTAATGATTGGTAGTTGATTTTTACGTGCCGAGTTACCAGCCCTGACGCACAATCTTCAAAGAAGGTACGCCCATTCATGCATGTCTCCACGCAGAAAACGCTCTAGCTGAGAATCGAACCGGACAGCGTCTTACTGTGAGGCGACAATGCTACCGCAGCACCACCACCGCAGGCCAAAAGTGCAACTACTAATATGCTATTAGACTGAGACTGTGGTATCTTGGAGACTTCTCCTTTCTCCAAGGTTGATTGATCTCATAGTTAATATATATAAGTACCAGAGATTTAGGTTCATATTAGGCTATCTGCCCTTAGGGCATTTATAAGCCTAGCCAGAATGTGTTTGGCTTTTGCCACCCATTTTAAATTTATTTTGCTATGCCCTTTTTCGAGGTTAGTATACTGTGCCTCTGTCTAACAGTGACACAGAAGTGATACCCGGGGTAAACCTATGATCTCCCATCCACTCATCAAGATTCCTCTTGAAGAGAGTCAATGAGGTACTCTGCCTAACCTGGACTGGGATTTTATTCCAGAGTGAAGGGAGCCTCTGGGTTATGAATCTGTCCCTCCAGCATGTCCTATTTATTTCAGTGCTGAGGTTCAAGTCTCTCGGCGTAGCTCGATGGGATTTGGATTTTTTGAGGTGCAGCATGTCCATTAATTCCGGGTTGGACATGGCTTTATACGTCAGGCACAGATCGCCTCTGAACAGGCGGTATGCCACTGAGTAGAGCTGGAGTTTCTTTAACCAGGCAGCATATGGCATCTGTTTGAGCCCTTTGATCCTCTTGGTGAGGTACTTTTGGGGTCTTTCCAGTTGCTGCAGGTGTCTGTTAATGTACATCCCAAAAGGGGCATTGTACTCAATTATGGGCCTGATGAGGGATGAGTAAAGAGGCACGATGACCTCCCCTGATCTAGATGTGAATCCCTTCATTATTAGGTGGGCTATATAAAATGTTTTTTCTAACCACTTTGGCCACGTGGTTCTCAAATGAGAGATTGCTATCAACTTGGGTCCCCAGGTCCCTAATTACTTCTTCTGTACTTAATGGATTACCACCTATGTGGTAATTTGTGGGCACTGTTTTGCCAAAGGGATGACTATACACTTTTTGGCATTTAGCTTGAGGCCATGGCTCTGGCACCAGTTGTCTGTTTCTATGAGGCCCTTTTGGAGGATGCTTGTGTCGGCTGGAGAGTCGATTATGGTGCCCAGTTTGCAGTCATCTGTGAACTTGGTCAGCCACAGTCCTTCCGTGTTGGCCTGTACCTCCGAGAAATATATACCGAACAAGAGAGGTCCCAGGACTGAGCCTTGTGGGACACCACTTGTAACTGGTTTGGAGTCTGACATGGCTCCAGCAATTCTAACCATGTGGGTTCTGTCCTTGAGCCAGTTTGCAATCCATCTAGTGACATAGGGGTTTATATTTAAGCTGGTGAGCTTATCTATAATGCCCAAGTGGGGTATTCTATCGAAGGCTTTTGCGAGGTCCAGGTAGGCTGTGTGGACCACCTTCCCCTCGTCAATGGCCTTGGTGACTGTTTCAAAGAAATCAACCAGGTTTAAGAGGCAGGATCTTCCCTTAACAAAGCCGAACTGGGTAGGATCCAGTGTTTGTAGGTCTCCAATATCTTTATTTATGAGGTCCATGATGATCCTTTCCATAGCTTTGCAGACCAAGCTAGTCAGGCTTATGGGGCGATAGTTTCCAGGATCCGTTGAGGCACCACCTTTATGGAGAGGGACCACTGTTGCTGTACGCCACTCTTTGGGCACATATCCTGTAGTAAGGCTGAGATTAAACAGTAGTTTTATGTTTGGGTTTTGCTCTTCTTGGAGTTCATGTAGGACGCAGCCCAGGACACCATCTGGTCCCATTGATGCTGTGTTTTTTGCTTTGGAGAGGGCGGCTCTTACCTGAGCATCTGAGATGTCAGTGGGGCAGCACTCTGCTGGGATAGATATTTGCCCTTTTGGTGGGGAGGGGGGGGAGAAGTTTGCGCTGAATCTGTCAGCTAGGATGTTGGCAATGTCTGTGGGTTCAGTGTATTTTTTGTCATTTTGGACTAATTCTGAGCATATCTGGGAATTACCACCCAGGTTCCTAACATAACTAAAGAAAGCCTTGTGATTATCCTTAGTGTCCTGTGCAATTTTTCTCTCGAAGCTGGCCTTAGACAATTTTATGTGTGCCCGTAGTTTTTTGCTAATACTGATCAGTGATGCCTTCCCTTTTTGGGATTTTGCTCTATCATTTAGTAGCTTCCTCCTTCTATTGTATAGTTTGTTTATGGCTGGGGTCCACCAGACAGGACATCTGCCTTTGGAGGATTGGGTCTTGGTTTTAGTTGGGATCGCATGATCCATGCATTCCTGAAGGTGTTCATAGAATGCATTTATAAAGGATTCTGCGGTCTGGGCCGTATTTTCCACAGGCCCGGGGGCTTTGAAGGATTCCACCTCAGTTTTGAGGAGTGTGAAATTTGCTTTAGAGAAGTTTTTCAATGTGGTTTTCTGGGCAGTGGGTGGGGTCGGGATGTGAATATCCAGTGAGATTAGTTTATGGTCTGATTTTACCAGTGAGGGATACACTTCTGGTCTGGAGCATAGAGTCCCCATGTTGGTGATGATCAGGTCCAGTATGTTTTCCCCTCTTGTGGGAGTGGTAACAAGTTGTTCCATAGCATTTGAGTTTATAAATTCTAGGAACCTTTGGGCTAGGGTGTTGGAGCTAGAGTAATGCTCCCAGTTTATGTTTGGGTAGTTGAAGTCACCCAATATAATGGTGTTTGGAGAGACCTTCATATTTTCCAGTGTTCTCAGGAAGGCCGAGTGGGGTTCCTGGGTTTGGGAGGGTGGTCTGTAGCAGGCTATAAACTGAAAGGCAGTTTTACCCACTGTTAGTTGCACATGGATAATCTCTGATGCTTCGTGCTTTGCCACCAACCTGGAGGTGTGGGTATCTTTGATGAATATCGATACTCCCCCTCCTTTTGTGGTTCGGTCCAAGTTTTGGGGCCGAAAAGCATGGTATGAGGTATAACCTGGTAGTGCTGGGGTGCTCTCGGGAGCCCTGAACCAGGTTTCTGTTACTGCACAGATATCGATGTTCTCCATGCTAAGGAGAGTTTCCAGTGCATGTATCTTGAGGTTTAGACTTCTGGCGTTGAGTAGCATTACTCTTAGTTTCTTATCCCTTGTGATACCTATGGAGGTGGGTTTGTCTTTTGAGCCTTGCCTAAAAAAGGCACTATGGGGGTAGCAAGAGCCTTTTCCAATATCCGAAAGCCCAGGGGTGACAGGTGCAAGCCGTCCCTAGCGAAGCATCGTGGCTTTTCAAGCATATCATCCCAAGCTGACAGGTATTGGATCCCCTTTGAATGACACCAGTACTTAAGCCAATTGTTGAAATTGATCATCTTGTCTTCATATTGTGGCATCATTCTTGGTGAGGGTAAGATGCTACTCAAGGTCAGGGTCATACCGGCCTGGGCTACATGCTCAGAGAGCTCCTTTATGTCTCTTTTCATGTAGTCCAGGGAGGTACGTCTCAGGTCATTCACACCAGCATGGACAATGACTGAGTCATATTTGTACTTGCCTTGGAGTGACCTGAGTGCTTGTGTTATGTGGCAGATCCTAGCGCCCGACAGGCTGCTCACCGTGACCCTATCCTTGTTCAGCCTGGTGAGCGGGACGTCAGTGTGCCTGACGATAGAGTCACCTATTACAAGTGTATCAGGTGTGTTGTTTAGTCTTAAGGGCTGTGACTGTTTGGCACACTGGCTTTGTGAGATATGTGTTGCACGTGTTTTGTTTTGGGGTTGCGGCTGCTTGGGTGTCTGCTTTGGAGGTCTCTGCTGCTTCGGCAGATCTTTATTTAGAGCCTCTGAGTATGTTTTGTGTGATTATGTGTTTGGTTTGCTGTCGTGGTAGGTCTATGTGAGACTGGAATTGTAGTGAGTGTGGTTTCCTTCTCCTCCTGACTGGTTATGCCAGTACTGAGTTGAGAGAGCTTAGCCTCCAGTTTGGCTATATGGTTGCATCTCTCACATGTGTTGGAATTTGTTGGGAGGAGGAGAGGGTTGTCTGTGTACATGAGGCAGTTGTAACATTTCCTCAAGATTCCCAGATTCACCAGCTGGACCGGAGAGGAGATTGACAACTGACCTTTGGACATGCTAGAATATTATTGGGAATTCCTTAATAATTGAAAACCAGGGCCACTGGGGAGTGAGGGTGTAGTGCTTTTAATTTTTAGTGCTGACTTATAAAATTGCTTTAGTGAGCAAGTGCCAGGTAACTTAAGTGCAATGTGTTACAGGTAACTTAAATGCAAAAACGACAAACAGTAACTTTCTTTCAAGTGAAACAAGGAAATAAGTACAGTGAGCAATGCAGATATCACTAGTGGTCCACAGAAGCGCTGAAAAGCTGCGTATTAGGTGGAATTAGCATTTCAGGGAAATAAGCAAACAAACAACAAGCATATAAACAAAGCTAGATTCAGCAGGCCTGGATCTAGTCTATGCTACAGCAGACAATGTGTGTTTTGAAGTCAAGGTGATTTTGAAGTCAAAGCTGCCAGATTCAGAAGGTGGACTGGTTTAGCAGTTTTTTTTTTTCTTTTAATTTGGATGGCTATGTCAGTCACATCTTTATTGCATTTCTGTCATTGAAACCAATGTGTTTGCTTTCATTTTCACATATTATGATCTCAATCTGTATTTGTAGCTTAACTAAACTGATATCATGCCTTGTTTGATAGTATCTCAGACTAAAATATCACCAGTGGTGTTTACAGCATCTTCTAAGCCTTTTCACATCAGCTATAGGGCACTGGAAGACTTTTTGTGCAAGCAAAATGCAAAATGTTAATTTTAGACATTTATATCTGCCCAAGAGTACACAGTGGTAAATAGTTTAGTGCTTGCTTCATCCAGTTCATGTTTATAAAACCCTCCATTAGCATTTAATACTGTGAAGATTTTTTTACTAATTATAGTAACAATTACTATGTGCAAATTCTGGCAGCTGGCATAGAGAATTAAGCTGTTAATAAACTGGTTCCTGTACTCAGATGTACAAGGTTTGCTTGCTGCTTCTACCTCCATTTTATCTGCTGTGTGACTCTGAGCAAGTCACATGGCCAGGCACTGTGTTCCTGGATCACTACTAAAAAAGGACACTTGTGTATAGTGGGGTTACCTGGTTAACAAGTGTGTAAATTAAAAATTAAAAAAGTAGCATTTTTGTTACTATTTGTTCAGTTCTTCTTGGATCTGTGCAATGCTGGCTGCCATATGTTACCTTATTTTTAACCCATTCAGAAAGTTTAATCTGTTTGACTGTCACTCACAGCAGCTGGATTCTTTTAATGTCTTGCTCTGTTCTTTTCTTTAATTGCTATGAGCATGTTGTACACTTCACTGACACAGCTTCCTGCGATATGATACTCAGTTTTCAAGCACACTAGACCTCAAATAGATCAGATTAAATCTGTATGACTGCAGTTTTGGTCTCAGGGATGATTACTTTATGTTTCTGCATCTTTGCTGGTGCTGATAAAGGTAATACATTCTTCTGTGCTCTCTTCTTCTGTATTTTGTCTGAAAAAGCTTTAAAGTTTTGCTTTTTTTAAATTCACTGTCTTCATTGCTTCCTTTTAGCTATTTTTTGTATTAATTTACAGTTAAAACTGCTCAGAGGTACCTCACTTATTCTGGCAAACCTAAATATTCAAATTTTCCTTTTGCAAGGCCTCGGTAGACTGCATCATACAATCCATTCTGCTTTGCTAGTCACTATATTCTCTTCACACTGACTGTAAACTGCATTGCTATTACCGTTTTCTAGATGACCAAACTGAATTCTGCTAATCATGTCCATGGACACACATGGATGTTTGCAGGTATATTGGAATGCCTTTAGGTGTGATTGTAAAGATACCACACAAAAAAGCTGATTTGTACATTTTATTTTTGTAGGCACAACCGAACCAGATTTGACTGACAGGCTTTAGTTTATGCATAGAATATGATAGCAGCACACATGCCGATTGTCTTAGCTTACGGTTTAACACTTTAGGCGTTATATTATGTTTTGCTCCAGTATCAAGTCATTTCTTCCTGGTCTGGGTGCCTGAGAAGCCCATTTATTCCCTTTATGATAACAGCTAAATGGTGGGAGCAGGGCACTTTCCAGGTCTGATGGAGGAATATTCCTACCCCTTCTAGCACATTCTGCCATGATGGCTGCTTTAAGATCCACTGTGCTGCTTACTGACTTTCCACAGCCAGTATGCCTACATAAGGGGCTGCATGTGCTCCTTGGATACAGCGTCTAGTGCTCCCTATAACTACCACCAAAGTGGTGAGTTGGGGCATTTTCCCTCCCCCGGAATGGGTGAGTGCACAGTGCCCACTCACAACCATCCTCCCCACCTGGCTCTTCTAACACCTAAACCACTAATCAGACTAGGGTCGTCTGAGTTATAGTGTGAGCTTCATCCTTTTGTGCCGCACATTTAGGCACATTATCATCTTGAGCAAAAACTGAAGACGAATCCTCATGAAAATTGAAATGCAGTTTAACTCTATATACCTTACGCAAAGTACAAATTTTATGCTGTTTCAGAGGAAGAGACTTCTTGTCATACAAAAACAAATTTACTTAGGTGGACTTATGAAAAAAAGAAAACGAACATAAACAGCAACCTTTTGTTCACAACAATGTGCTTGTAAAAAGTGAAGGGTGTCTATGCAGGAGGTGTAGTCACAATCACAGAAAACAAACTGTTGCTGGTGATTTGATAGTCAAAAATGAAATACACGAGCTATTCTGCTCTCTGAGGTTTCATTCTGGTATTAAGATACCTTTTACTAGTTTGAAGTAAGAGAAGCTTAATTCAGATATTGTAATATTACTGTCAAAAGTGGAGAAAGAATAAAAGAAACAAACATCCGGCATATCGTAAAAATGAGGTTTACTGGAACCTTACCACTCAGAAGTGAAAAAATCTGCAACATTAAACCTCTTTTTATGTAGATCAAAGACAACTCCATTCTATCAGGTGATTTATTACATGTAACATTAGGAAAGTCTTACACACACACACACACACACACACACACACACACACACACACACACACACACACACACACACACACACACACAGACTTGAATTTTAGTACCCAGACTTTTTGCCACAAGAGATGTTCAATGTACATCTAAAATGGGAAGTACACTACATTCTTTTGATGGACCCCAGCCCCTCCCCCAACTCTTTCAGGGGAAGGGGTTGCTTTGCCTTTTAGACCCCACTACTTGATTATTCTCTCCCCAGGGTCACAAGGGTCACATGACTTTGGAGGTAAGCACAATACTCAGGTTTCTATGACTCTGAGTATTTACACTTATTTCTGAGATTGTATGACCAAGGAGGGGAGCATAAATAGCAAAGGTGTGGAGGGCACCATCTGCATTTTGGGTGTATATGGAGATTTGCTTCTTGCAAAAATATTGATCTTGCAGTCATTGTCTTTAGTGCACAGTCAAGCTAGTAATGACATCCTGACATACCAATGAATATCAACATTCAAGTCTTGAGAGATTGCAGTGTGCGTTCTTCACATACTTAACAAAAAATGTTTATCCATAACATTTCCAGTTTAAACTTTTTAATATTTTTATTTTAAAGTTAGAAAACAAATAGTACACACACACACACACACACACACACACACACACACACACACACACACACACACATATCTATCTATATTTCCTTCATTGAGTTGATGGCTCACTGAACCACTAATAACCAACCCAGTCAGCCGAAAACTCATTTCTGCGAAAGTACACTATTCCAAATTGCATATCCCTGAAATAACAAGCATTTAAAACAAGCAAACAAACACATTGTCTAATATTTTTTCAGGGGGCAAGCCCCCCTGTGCCCCACAACCCCCTGCAAATTATACACACCAACTCTGAGATTGCACTACAGTGACAGCAATTGTAGGTTTCCCTAACCTTACTGCAGTGCGATCTCCATTTCAAAGCTACAAGTGGTACAAAAACTAACGCACCATATCCTGAAGATTGCTGACACTACCATCATATCTGTTATGCTTCAGGACTGGTACAGTATATGACAAGTCACATAAAGGCTATATACCTGTTACCTGTACGTCTTGCACTACCACCAACACAGCACCTATGTTGATTATACGTTTTCGGCTGACTAGGTTCTGTTATTTGTGCTTTGGTGAACTCTAAATTAGATGAAGGAAAGTCGATCCACACACACACACACACACACGCACACACACACACACACACGAGCACACACACGCACACACACGTGCGGGCGCACATGCACACGCACACAAACACACACGCACACACACACACACGTACAAAATGGCCAAGTGCTGTGCAAACCTTATTAACGTACTGTCTGTGTTGGATAATATTCTTCATAACATTGTAATGGGGTTTGCATAGCACATGACCATCTTTCTAGCCATTTTTGGAACTTAACTTTGATTTTCCTGTCAATAACGTAAAAATATCTAGGAATAAATTATGTGATAATGAAAAACTGGGACCTATCAAATCCAGTCAGTTACAGATGACTTTGTCAATTAAACTCTGCTGTGCAGTTTTCAACTACCACTAAGTGCATATAACTCAAAAGTGCTGAATTTGGCCATCTCTTTTGTCACTGGGCTAGAATTCCGGCATTTGTGCCAGATGATCTGGGTCTGAATACTAGCCCAGACACACCAAGAGTTATAGCTGCTGCGCTGGATGGACAATGACAACTATGCTTACACTAGAGGTGTAGCAGATAATTAATGCTGTACATGAGAGGAAGCATGCACATGACCTGTGGATCAAGCATGTGCAGAATTCAGATTTCTGGCAAGAGGGAGGAACTAGGATAATAAACAAACAAACAAACAAACAAAAAATTCCTCCTATAGCATGTCACAGCACCACCTCAACTCTTGGCACTCACCTTCCAGGGTAAAGAATGAGCCAGTGACCTTTCACCTCTAGGAAGAATTGAATGGGTTTATAGAGTGGCTGAAGGAGGCTCAATGACATATGCATGGGGGGAGTGGGAGTAGGCAATTAAATAATTAAAAAAAGATCAACCTTGAACTTGCTCACTAATTCTTTAAACTTAAGCATTTAAAAATCAGAGAAAGGTATCAATTTAACAAACTTGTCATCTAATTAATGGTGTTGTTCTTGGAAGTCCCTAAAATGAACTGGTAAAAGAATATATAATATAGAATTAAACAAATATATGAGTGCATGCACACACATACACATACCTTGTATTTTCTCTGGGGGATTACTTTTTATCCCCTTTTCCAGGATGTGTGGTCTTTCACGCACAGTTCGACTCCATCCAACAACCTCTGTCTCCTAGGATGCTAGGATTACAGGCATACATACATATATATTTATAGCTGCCTCCCTTGAGATCTCATTCTGTCTCTTATCATTTGCTTTCCTTCTCATCTGTTTTTGTTACATAAAGTGCTATCTAATAATCAGAAAAAAAAGTCTGCCAATATCTCATACACAGAAGGTTCTTTGTATCCAACTATATCATGCCCATATAGCAAAGGTGGGCACATACCCACTTCAGTTGTTAATCACCCTGGTTCAATGGTTCAGTTTTCAGCTGGGATGGCTTCTTTACAGAGTCTGTGTGTCCACACTGGATTTGCATGGATATTCTGTGGGAAATCTGGTTTCTTTCCACATTTTAGAGACACATGGTTGATAGATTGCTGACTTCCAAATTGTTCGAAGGTGTGTTTGCGTTGCATGCATGTGTGATATGGAATCTACTTTCATTCCTCTTGCACTCTTGCGCAGTAAACTTTATGGCTGGAGGTAACTGTTCATGGGATCACTATAGGAGTTGTGTGTGAGTTGTTAGAATGGACAGATGGATGGAAGGCACATTTAACTTACAGCATCCAGATGTACACCCCTACTGCATGCCAAATTAATTGAAACAAGCCCCAAGTGTCTGTCTGGTAAAGACTTATCCTGAAGTTATATCATTTCAGCATTTTTGAACCATTAGCTAGTACTTATTTTTGCTTAAATTCATGACATCCCTGTTAAGAAGATATGTGCTGCCTCCTAACTGGCTACAGAAATGCATATACACTGTCTGTTTCCCAAAGAGAAAGGCAGTAAAACTGATGTAGGGATGCCTCTATGAAGTTGAACAGTTTTTACCAGGAACTCTAGGATGGAATCCCACTGGAGGGCAGAAGGTTATTTTGTTATATTTTGCTTAGCTGCCAAGCATGTGGTGAGTTTATTCTTTTCTGTACCTTTCAGTAGGACAAAACATTGTACTTTATGGATCTCCAAATAGCTGGATGGGGTGGGGGGTTGGAGGCTGTCCTCTGAAAGTGAGTTTGACAAATGAGGCCACCAAGCTGGTGAAAACGAGTCTGTCACACAGTCAGGCTTGAACTATATCCCATAACACCAGCTCCACGTGACTCTTAAGGATTTCCTGATCACTTGAAGCACCTGACTTAAGCACAGCCTCATTCTAGTTGAGGAAACCCATTGTTTTGTACTTCAAATATGACAAGTTAGGCTTTCGATTACATTCATTATAGGACACATATAAGGAACATGTCTGGATGACATTGCAGATTAGTTGAAGTGGGGAACAACTGAAGTTAGGCATAGAGGAGGATTTGGTTTCTATAAATGAGAGTAGATGTAGATGTAAGTGTTGCTATTTTGGTAAAATGTGAGCATAATATTTTGTTGAATGTGCCTGTGCACTCTGTCACGATCTTACCAGGAATGTATGACTTAGTGCTTCTTTCAACCTACTAAGCTTAAGTAACTAAGATGGAAATACACGCTACTACAGCATGGCAATCGATGTACATCTGTCTTGTTTGGAAGAGTGACAGAAAGCATTAAAACATTTTCAACCATCAGAAATTCAGAGGCTGTCTTCCTTATGTTTTCCCCATCTAGATAATGTGAGAACATAACTTAAGTAAATCTCTCTGATAATAAGTTCAGAATATTTGTGTTCATGTGTATAGTTAGGCATATTTCTCAAATAATATATGCAGATGATCACTATGCATGCCGTAGTGCCTAGCTACTAGAACTCACTCACATGGATACATGCAAAGATGATACCAACTCCTCAGACAGCGATTGAACTCACTCACATGGATACATGCAAAGATGATACCAACTCCTCAGACAGCGATCAAACTCACTCACATGGATACATGCAAAGATGATACCAACTCCTCAGACAGCGATCAAACTCACTCACATGGATACATGCAAAGATGATACCAACTCCTCAGACAGCGATCAAACTCACTCACATGGATACATGCAAAGATGATACCAACTCCTCAGACAGCGATCAAACTCACTCACATGGATACATGCAAAGATGATACCAACTCCTCAGACAGCGATCAAACTCACTCACATGGATACATGCAAAGATGATACCAACTCCTCAGACAGCAATCGCAGGGTCAGAACTACATGTTAATATGGGAATATGTGGGATTTGATCATTTTAAGTAGCCATGTACTCTTATCCAGAGGTGTGTGTGTGTGTGCGTGTGTGTGTGTGTGTGTGTGTGTGTGTGTGTGTGTGTGTGTGTGTGTGTGTGTGTGTGTGTGTAATGGGACTTTTACCAATGCGATGCATGGGATGCTCTGGAGAACACTACTGCCATCAAATCTGATGGCGGTAATGTTAGCTAGAGTATGATTCAGTGACATGCTAATGAGCTGATGATGAATTCTTTCTCATTGTGGCCATAGTGGTCTCTGATTTACATTTTCTCACCATCATGGTAATCAATCTCCCTGCATTGGACAACTGCTGTAAGTGGTGGATGTTTTCCGAATCCCAGTCAGGATCGTTAACACTGCCCAGCAGAGCGATCACATTTTCATTTCACTACATTCCTGGGAGGCTCATCCCACACTTCTGTGTCTTATCATACATTACTACATACAGTGTGTGGAGCAGTAAAGATGCTGATTTGTGTGTTCTTTCGTACACAGTTATTACTGACATTTAAATTAACAAATTTAATAACAAAGCCTTGAAGGACTGCCTTAGACTTATTCGTATGTCATTCCCTGTAAAACATTACAGGACAAGGAATCATACTAGCCACAATGTAGGGCATATACATCCCATTTAAAATCTACTAATCGCAGTGTGGGGAAAAAGTAAATGCTTTTGTTTTGGATGGTCAGTGGTATTACATGACACACTCAAGACACTCACATACATGTATGCATGTATGCACGCACACGTGTACATGCACACGCACACACATGTACTCATGCACACACACACATGTACGTATGGTTATATCATCTATAGTTGACTTTTGTCATAGCTGATCCTCGTGCGGTCAGACTCATCATTGGCCCTTTGACCTTTACAGACATTCCAGCTGATCCTCGTGCGGTCAAACTCATCATTGGCCCTTTGACCTTTACAGACATTCCAGCGTTATGGATTGCAAAAACAAACCTCAAATTTTTGCAACTAAACCATCTAAATCACACAACAAAATAACATTTAAATCACCTCATACTACGGCAATAGAATACCTAATGATTCTTATACAACTTACCTGCTAACAATATAAAAAAAGCAAAGTAAATCCTTAGAAATTCGTACACTTTAGCCCATACATCAATACACTTAAATGTACTGACTCTGTGGTAGGTCAACTGCAGCTGCAGAGAAATCAGTGTAGCAAAGTCAGCCACAAACATAGGCAACTGACTGTGACACTACGAAAACAGGTTGGCTAAATGAAAAGTCAGCACTATGCACAGACACATATTTTATATATATATGGCATGCAGGCACATAGAATGGTTTATGGCATACACAGAGTCAGCTCTGTCACTTAACAAATCATATTTATTGACAAATAAAAGAAGTTCATAAAACAAATGCAGTTGCTATCAAACAAGTCAGCCTGCGGTCCACAATAGGTAAATGTACCTTTCAGATAGGATTTTTCATAGTACAGCAAACATTTACAATTAGATTCATGACTTCTTTTCTAATGTCACAAGAGCAGAAGAACTAGCAATAGCACAGACATATAGTTAGATATATGTATACAGTGAAACAAATCCATTAGGGGAAACAAATATAAAAAATCTTACAATACGCTGGTTGCACAAGTGTGCACTTCCTTAAAGTAATACTTTGTTGAAACATCTTTTGATTTAATTACAGCACTCAGCCTTCTTAGGTACACACCTGC
This sequence comes from Protopterus annectens, assembly GCF_019279795.1. NCBI lineage: Eukaryota > Metazoa > Chordata > Ceratodontiformes > Protopteridae > Protopterus > Protopterus annectens. The sequence goes on along the minus strand of NC_056743.1, from coordinate 1,954,747,540 downwards.
CATCAATTAAAGAGACTGATTAACCCCAAATAAAGTTCAGCTGTCCTAGTAGGATTTTCCTGACATTTACTCAGTTGCCTGCTACAGCAAAAGCCATGGTTTGCAGAGAGCTTGCAAATCATCAAGGGATCTCATTGTTGAAAGGTATCAGTCAGGAGAAGGGTAAAAAAAAATTCCAGAGCATTGGATATACCATGGAATACAGTGAAGACAGTTATGAAAAAGTGGAGAAAATATGGGGCAACAGTGATGTTGCAAAGAACTGGACGCCCCTCCAATATTGATGAAAAGACAAGATGAAAACTGCTCAGGGAGGCTGCCAAGAGACCTACAGAAACACTGAAGGAGCTTCAGGAAGTTCTGGCAAGTACTGGTTGTGTACTACATGTGACGACAATCTCCTATATTCTCCATATGTCTGAATTATGTGGTAGGGTTGCAAGACAGAAGCCTTTTCTTACACAGAAAAACATCCAGGCCTGGGTAAAATTTGCAAAACAATACATAAAGTCTCCCAAAAGCAAGTGGGAAAATGTGATATGGTCTGATGAGTCCAAGGTTGAACTTTTTGGCCACAATTCCAAAAGGTACATTTGGTGCAAAAACAACACTTCGCATCACCAAAAGAGCACGATCCCCACAGTGAAGCATGGTGGTGGCAGTATCATGCTTTGGGGTTGTTTTTCCTCAGGTGGAACTGGGGCTTTAGTCAAGGTGGAGGGAATTATGAACAGTTCCAAATACCAGTCACTTTTGGCCCAAAACCTTCAGGCATCTGCTAGAGAGATGAAGATGAAGAGGAATTTCACCTTTCAGCATGACAATGACCCCAAGCATACATACAAATCAACAAAGGAATGGCTTCACCAGAAGAAAATTAAAGTTTTGGAATGGTGGCCCAGCCAGAGGCCAGACCTAAATCCAATAGAAAATATGTGGGGTGACCTGAAGAGGGCTCTGCACAAGAGATGCCCTTGCAATGTGACAGATTTGGAGTGCTTTTGCAAGGAAGAGTGGGCAAATATTGCCAAGTCAAGATGTCCCATGCTGATAGAGTCCTACCCAAGAAGAGTGAATGATGTAATTAAATCAAAAGGTGCTTCAACAAAGTATTAGTTTAAGGGTGTGCACACTTATGCAAGTAGCTTATTATACGTTTTTTTATTTTTTTATATTTTTTTCCCCTAACAGATTTGTTTTTCAATTGAATTGTACAGGTCAGGTTATAGGTCACATTAAAGGTGGGAAAAGTTTTGAAATGATTTATTGTAGTCTCATTTTTTTTGATATCACAAAAACCTGGCATTTTAACAGGGGTGTGTAAACTTTTTATATCTACTGTGTGTGTGTGTGTGTGTGTGTGTGTGTGTGTGTGTGTGTGTATATATTTATATATATATATATATATATATATATATATATATATATATATATGTGTGTGTGTGTGTAATATATATATATATATATATATATATATATATATATATATATATATATATATATATATATATATATATATATCTATGTATAGTTATTTATTTTACATTTGTTAACTAGGTAGAGTCCAGCTGGGCAAGTAGCCCGTTTTCAGCAGAGGCCCGGGTAGATAAGTTCCATAGCAATAGTACAAAAGGATTACAAGAATTTTTGAAAGATTTACAAACAATATACAAAAAGTTTGACAGTTGCCAACAATCACAATTTACAAAAAGGAAATGTAAAAACAGAAAACGTTACATTTCCTAAGCCTTACTGCAGACAGTAATATGAAACTCATTAGATATATAACTAAAACCGTTGTGGTATTTTCATTTGGTAGAAATAAGACAAGGAGAAAATAGCAGAAAAAGAATGGCATGAGAAACTAACCAGGAGTATTACAGGAGCATAGCCATTGTTGAGTAAAATATTCCTTTAGGAGCTGTTTTAAGCTATGACTATCTGTGTTTTCCAGGATATTCTGGGGTAATACATTCTACTGTCTGGCTACTTTGAAGGAGAACAGAGAGTCACCAAAGTAATTATGGGATGTAGTTATCTTAAGTATAAGATTACCAGTTGATCTAAGGGTCCTGGGGCTGGTATTTAGTTGCACTAAATGTGTGTGTGTGTGTGTGTGTGTGTGTGTGTGTGTGTGTGTGTGTGTGTGTGTGTGTGTGTGTGACAAAACAATACCTTCAGAGACCTCTGTATAGCACTGTAACTCTCTTCTCAATTTCAGTTCCAGCAACAGGGAAAAACAAAGCAGGTTCACCTTTTACATAAGCAGTAATAAGCCTAGCTGGCTTCTCCTATTAAAGGTGAGCCCCCTTCCCTCAAAGAGATACTTTTTGGGCTTCCTTTCTTCTTTGTTCTGTTCTAAGGAACTCCAGCTAAAGTCCTTTTGGGACCCTCTTCAGATGCAAATGCCAGTACCCGCTGAGATAGCTTTAGGTAGGTGTTCTTGTATCAGAGTAGCTATTGAAGTGGGATGTGATCTGTGATGAGGACAAACTCTCTCCCCAAGAAATGCTGGTGAGTACCCACTTATTGACTAAAGTCTCTTTTTCTAGCCAAGTAGCATTCCTCAATGTTACCAAGCTTCCACCTAATATATCAGTGGGGTGTTGCTCTCCCCGTACAACATGAGACAAAACAGTACCTGTGCCTACCTCACAATCATTCCAAGGAGCTGTTTCAAAAGGTCAAGAAATTTGAGTATTAGGTTCAAAGCATAGCACATTCTATAGCTATCTAAAGGCTTGTTCCATTGCATTTATCCACTTTACTTTTGGGGAATCTTACCTTTAGTCACTTGAGGCGAGGGCAAGCAATCCTGACAAAAGCAGCAACTAAATTTCAGTAAGTACTAGCAAGGCACAAAAAAAGCTTTCACTTACCTTTTAGTGTATAGTGCGGGCCAGTTCTGCGCTATTTCTGCTTTTTTTTTCATCCTGCGGATTTACAAGCCCTTAGCTTATCACTTAGCATAGACAGTGAGTTCAGCCATCCCTAACTTACACTTACCTGTATTAGCCATCAATATAGAATGATGCAGAGAGTTTAAAACAGCTTGGACTTTGGGCAAATGTCTCTCCCAGTCTGGAGAAAATATTAAAATATCATCCAGATAGGCTGTTGCATATCTCGTGTGGGTTCTCAAGATTTTGACCATAAGCCTCTGGAATTTTGCAGGCACTACACAGAGACCAAAAAAGCAACTATTAAAATGAAAGAGTCCATCAGGTATGAAAAATTATATTTTTCTTATTTACTGGACCTAGTGGGATTTGGTAATAGATGCTGGTTAAGTGTATAATGAACTAACACCTAGCCTTACCCAGTTTCTCAATTAGTTTGCCCACTGGAGCATAGGATATAAATCAAACTTAGATATGCTGTTTAGTTTTTTGAAATCATTGCAAAATCTTATAGACCCATCGGGCTTGGGTACTACCACAATTGAAATATTACATTCCCGCTGGGGTTCTTCGATTACTCCAAGCCTAAGCGCCTTTTGTACGTCATCCCTGACTGCTTGGCATTGGGATTCAGGTAGTCAGCATGATTTTAACTGTAAACAAATTCAGCCTCAGTATTGTCACACACTTCCAAAGACCACTCTCGACCAATGTTTTTAGTGCTTTCATTCACTTTTATTAACGAGAACTTCCTCAGAAACAATTTAAACTATCCAAACTTCCCTTTTTCTACATTCCTTTTTAATTAATTCTTAACTAAAACAGGAAATGTTTTTATGTTATGTTTTTTGCTAACGTAGACTTGAGACACCGTCACCTTTGGTCCAGGTCCATGCTGTCATTGTGTTATCCTCCAATCACAGCATTATTCATATATCTCACAGAAAGATTATTGCAAATCTACACCATGAGGTATCTCATTAACATAGCTTTCCAGTTGCCCCATGGCTATGCACAAAGAAAGGTGTAATGAATCAATGAATGGATTTCCAATACCTACCTTCTACCCATTTATTACTCTGAATTGTGTATCTTTAGCCTTACTGTGAAATCAAAGCACCCATCACTGCTCCATTTTACATGTGATGCACAGTTGCCCCCCCCCCTCCCAAGTATAAAATGAAGCTTAGATGCTAAGCTTTCATCAGTAGGTAGAAAATAAACTAAACTAGTTCAAAACCTGTGCCATCACACTGAAATATGGCACAGATCTGATGTTTGCCAAATTAGAACAGTGAATTCCATTTCTCTGAGTGCTTTTTTTAGCAAACAGTAGGACTGTCTTCTTTCTACTTAAGTCCTAACTGCTGGACTAGTGACACTTGACTTAGATAAACTGATTAATTCATGCCACTTGCCAGAATTCTGCAGTTCACTGACTGATGCTTACATTGTTTCTACAGCTTTAAGTTGTTGCCTCATTAAAAAGAACATGCTGGAAATGGAAGTAAACACATCTATTGGTGAAGATAGATTTGCATTTTTATAACTGTGAGTGGCTAACTATGCAGGTAGCTTGAATGTGATAAGAGCTTAGATGAGATATAGAGCCAGAAGAATGCAATCCATGGACTCGAGGGATCGTATATTTACTTCTCATAAGGCACTAAGGAGGATGCAAGTGCTGTGAAGATCCCAGGGAATTCACAACTACAATCACAGGTTTGTCAATGGAACAAAAGAAAAATGATGATGAACCAGTGACCTTGTCAGGCTACAAACCTCTTTCCTTGCTGCTACTACTAAATTATATGGAAGTACATAATTACAAAAAGAAGCAATGAAGCTTAATTTATTTTATGCAGCCAACAAACTAAATATTGTAAATGTACATGCAGTCTAGTGTAGTGACTTGCTGTAAGATACTTCATTATAGACTGCAGGCAGGATGTTTGGGTTGTACCATTAGCATTGTCGGGGGGGGGGTACAAAGAGAGTCAGTATGGACAGCGCTATTTAAACAGTAATGAAACTGAAAGAGCAACAATATGACAAACTTCAGAAAATGTATGTTGTTTTAAAGAAGTCTCAATTAAAGTAAATAAAAAAACAGTTTGCTACTTAAATTCTACTCTTGTATGAAGAAAGCCAAAGGTCAATGTGTGCTTGAATAGTAACTCATGCAGTTGAATTCACCAAGCAGCAGGTGGGAAGGGGACAGAAGAAACCTTTGTTTTAGTTCAGTCACTGTACTGATGTACAGTCCTGGAATTTGGCAACAATAATTGTGGATCAGTCACGTAAACAAGAAACGCATTTTATGATGGTACTTGAAATATGTCTGGCAGCAGTGATGGGCCACCAGCTATCAGAGGGCCCTAGGCAGGTGCCAGGGAGCCTTGTGCTACATCCAACTCTGAGCTTTTCCCTCTATGTCCCTACCAGTGATCCATAGGTAGTTATCTCCCCAGTACTGGAATCAACTTAAAATAAATCTCCAGCTTTCAAGTACTGTGGAAGTGGGAAATCAGGTAACAGTGAACAGGATAGCAAAAGTGACATTGTAGAAGGCTAACCAGGAGTTTGCAATTTTTAGTGTAAGTTTTATTACCCCTTATTTAGCAGATGCTAATTGTTTAAAGCAAATATTGTTAAAAACTGGAGATTCCTAATGGATGATCCTAACATTAGGAATAAAGTGGATGAACTACCAAGGTTTGTTTTTAGAAGGGGGTGTAATATAAAAAATATGTTTCAATCTAGGTTGACCCCATGGGTCAGAAATTCAGGAATGTTCAAGTGTGAACCATGTGGTTATTGCAAACACATTGACAAAGGTAAAAACTTTATTGTTAATAATGTAAAATACAACACAACCAAGAAATATAATTATAATTCGAAGATGGTTGTTTATTTGGCCAAGTGTGAGTGCTGTGCCGGTTTCTATATTGGGAAGACCGAGCATAAACTAAAAGAACATGTATATGAGCACTTGTGCAGCACTACTAGGAAAAAGGTAGATAATGCATTAGCCAAGCATATTATAGAAAATCCTGATCATTTTTTTCAAATTTAGAGTCATAGATCAAGTAGATTTTAATCCAAGAGGGAGACCACACAATTTAAAGTAGGATAAACCTGAACGTTTTGGCAGCTACGTCATAATGCCAACAGTTTTCCAGGACTAAATGACATGTGCTCCATAACCTGCTTGTTAAAGTTAAAAAGTCTTGAAAGATAGAATAGAGTGTAGCGTTATTGCATATATATATTGATTATTATTATCTGTTATCTGACACAGATTTCTTCATATAAATGGTGTAGATATATATGTACATATGTGTACTCTTTACATACATTTTACATATATTGCATTGTTTTATAAGTAATTGTATGTTATGTATCTTTTATTTGGAAAAAAAGGCTAATCATGTGATCTTGGGAGGGTTATTTAAATGAGTTTTTGCAGTCTGTGTTATAACTGAAGAAGTTTGTGTAGTATCTCAGACGAAAATACAACTTTGGTTTAGCAAGTTCCTGTTTATTGCCATTATTTTAGTTTACAAAAATAGATATACCTCAGGGCTGGTCAAACAGTATGATCCACTTGAGCTACTCCATGTTCAAATCACCACAGGCAAAATCCCATGCACCTTCCTTGCAAGCTATAGGTCCCTTCTATGACCCAGGAAACCCATAATATGTATTAAAACTTATTGGAAACACTCACCATCCAACCCAATACCATATAGATGGGTGACCTTAATTACCCCGCTGTTAACTGGGAATCGTATACGGCACCAAATGTTCAGGCACAGGGATTTCTGGAGCTTGTAAACATACTCACTGGATCATATTGTCAATACACCGACCAGGGATTCAACCATATCAGATCTAGTCCTAACAAATAAGGGGGATCACTGCACACCCCTAGTGTAATGTGCTCTCTGCTAAATTCAGACCACAAAATGGTCTCCTTTGAGGTAAAAAAATAAAACCCGGAACCTCAGCTAACCCTGGAATGTTCAGAAACTACTCTAATGCTGACTTCCTACTATTGAATAATAATTTGGCAAAATTTCAAGCCCCATAAACCTTGAGAAGACTGCTGCCTATGTGGAACCTTTCACAGATACCCTATATAAGCATGTTAATAGCTGCATAGAGGTGGCTGTTCCCACCAGGAAGAAGTGTGGAACTAACAAAAAACAAGCCACCCCGGTGGAATCACAGCATCAATAGGCTGCATACGAGAAGGAAGAAAATCATGGAAAAAATCAAGAGGTGTAGCACCCAGCAGGATAAAAGAAGGCTCATCAAAATAAACAGTCACCTCAGAGTACATGAAAAGTCTACCAAAGCCAAATTTGAGGTAGATTTGGCCTCCCAGGCCAAGGATAGACACAAGGCATTATTTATCTATGTCTGCAACCTCAAAGGCAATACACAATTATGTGCAGAGCTGACTGTAAATGGAGCTACCTATACCGAGCCAGAAGATATAGAAAACCTACTAGCAGACAAACTCAGCTCTAACTTTACTACTCTCTTCCTCTTAAACTCTCAGGAAATACCTATAACTGACCCTGCTATCACTATGGAAGAGGTCCTTAATGCTCTCTCTAAGGCCATGAATAATGCATTGATGGTCCTAGAATACAGCTTAGATGGCACTTGATAATATCTCAGGATGCCTTGTAAATAGCATGAAACATGACCTATCAAGCTGCCTAGAATTGTTCTTTAACTGTAGCCTCCAAACAGGCTTCATGCCTCACAAATGGAGAACAGCAGTAGTCATCCCTCTACACAAAGGTGGGCCATCTACAGACCCTGGAAACTAAGGACCAATAAGTCTCACCAGTCTTATATGCAAAGCCTTGGAAAGAATTATCATGGAAATAATCAGTAATGACATAGGAAACCTTTACACACTAAACTCAACCCAATTTGGTTTTATCAAGGGCAGGTCATGCCTACTCAGGCTGGTTGACTTCTTTGAGAAGGTTACCAAAACAATGGATGAGGGTTAAAATGGTTCACATTGCCTTCCTTGACCTGGCTAAGGTATTTGACACAATACCCTATTCAGGCATTGTTGAAAACCCAGGAGGTTAGGTATGAACCCTTATGGCACATGGATGATAGCCAGCTGGCTGACCGACAGGACCCAGGAAGTTAGAACTGGCGTGTCTACCTCTACAAAGAGGCCAGTCACAAATAGAGTCCCTTAGGGAACATTCCTGGGTCCACTCATTTTGTCCTATTCAGACCCCCCTGGGCTTAAACAGGAAGGCAATGGGAAGGGAAAACAGCAGTAGGAAGGTAATCAAGGAGAACTAGCATAGCTGGCAAGTGAAATGTATCAGAATCAGCCAATTACACCGGCAGCAGCCCAACCCAGCCCAGCACACCACTATAAACTATGCAAACACCTTTCCCACAAACTGTACACCATCGGTTGTACACAGGCAGGGAAATTTAACCAAACAAAAGCAACAAAATGATAGGGGCTGCATTAGCTCTCATAAATCAACATGTGGAAATGGCTGAGGGTGGTGAGGATGAGAATACTGACAACCAACCCACAGTGAGGATAAGGAGAAGTGTGTACAGACCCAGGGTAACCTACCAGGGGCTACATGAGCTGGAGATAGTTGAGCACTATAGGGTGGACAGGGACCTCCTACAGCAAATTGTTGAGCTGTGCCAACCACACCTCACTCACAGAACCAATAGAGGGGAACCCATCCCAGTGGATACCAAAGTATGTGTAGGCCTAAGAATACTAGCCACAGGTACCTTCCAAAGGCCAACTGGGGATATCATGGGGATCTCACAGGCATCAGCATCCAGGGTACTCCACCAGTTCCTGGATGCCATGTCATGCACATGCAGGTGAGCATGTATATTTCCACAACAGCCATGAGGCACTGACCAGAAATATGCATCTCTTCAACCAAATAGCAAAATACCCTGAGGTAGTGGATGCTATAGACTGTATGCACATATGCATCAAAGCACCACCCGGTGAGCAGGGTAGGGTCTACATCAACAACAAGGGCTTCCCCTCCATGAACTGTCAGGTTGTGTGTGATGCCCAGGGCATTATAATGAATGTGTGTGCTGGCTGCCCTGGAAGCTATCATGACTGCAATGCCTGACATATGATGCAGCTGTACCAGAGATTTGCCAGTGGGGACATCCCTTACAGCCACCTAGTGCAGGGATGCCGGTTACGCACTGGAGCCATGGCTGATGACACCCATCAGAAATGCACACACACCTGAACAAGAACTCCATAATGAGGCACACGCACAGACCAGAATCACAATAGAGCATGTGTTTGGGATGCTCAAGTCACAGTTCCAGTGCCTGGATACATCCGGTGGAGCCTTGCAGTACTCACCAGCTACATGTACAGAAATTGTCATCATATGTGCCATGCTACACAATATGATCCTGCAGAAACAGCTGCAGCAGGAACAGCACTGGGCAGGGCCACACAACCCCCCACCATTGCCAAAGCCTGCACAGGCACAGAGTGACATGGAGGAGGAACAACCTGAGCCTGCCCCAGTTGGCAAAAGGAAGCAGCACAGTATGCCCAGGCCGTGGCAAAGAGGCAACACATAGCACATACACTGACATGGTAGGAACCCAGGGAATGACACCTCTCTCTGACTCACACATACAGTAAAAGGGATGCCAAACATGACACTACCTGTGCTTAACCATGTATAGGGAGTGTACTATGTGCATCTGACATAGTCAGCCCTCCAGCACCATCCTCAATACTGGCACAGCCACAAGGTAAGTCACTCTCCCTATCAGTTGCCAAATAGAGTAGTATGTTTTGTTACTTGCATCTATGGTATGGATGTGAGCATGCAAGGGAATCCGGTGGCTGAATGGGATGCCAGCAGATAGTAGACACCTACAGTGGCAGCATGAGATCTGTAACAAATACTGGTGTCACCATAGTAGCCAGTACTAGACAAGGTGACAAAACTCACTGCAGGAAATGTGGTGGGCCACATGTGTATCCATAGGACACACACATGCCAGGGAGGCTCACATACCCAACAACAATTTCAGCCAGCAGGACAGGTGTAGACAAACACAAAGGCTGTTCTAAGGCCTCTGATTGATGGCTATGGAGAACATCCCCCTCCACACCTACACAGACAGAATAAAACAGGTCAGGCAGTGGGATGTTAGTTCTGAAGGGTAAGATGTCTGAAACTGAAATGTAGGTCAATCAAACCTAAGACCTGTAGTACACTGATATGCCTCCAGTCAGCATGATAGGTCAGAATACAGAATGAAATGGAATACCTGAAATACCAGCATTGTTATAGCAAATGTGTACGAGTGTCAGGTGTGCTCTCCCCCCCACCAATCCTATGTAGAAATGTAGTAACATGTATGTGTAGGTATAATAACAGTGGAGCACAGATTGCATGAGCTGGCCAAAGTAGCAGGATAGATTGTAGCATGTGTACAATATGCAGGGCTGCGTGTATTAGGTTGGTGTGTGTTGTATATTGTGTGAGAGTGGTCGGTATGTAGGCATGGTGAGGTTTGTCCTGGTGGCCATTGGCCAGTACTGCCAATGACAGGGCCAAGTTTTCACAACTGCACTGCCAAAAAATACATTCCAGCATCCCAGCAAAACACATTCCAGCAGTAAGCCATAGTAAATGTTTGGAAGTAATATCCGTCACCATCTGAAAGATGGACATGGCATGAATGTGGGCCCAGACATACAAACAGAACACAGGGGAAGTACCCCAGACAGACAGTGTATAATATGTTACTGTCAAATGGACACACCTTTTGAAATTGTACATATAGGTTAGCAGAACATTAGTTGGGTTTGAAGTAAGGAATATTGATGTCGTCTGGACAAACACTGGCAGACCACAAAGGTCACAGGTATGAAGTACTGATAAACAGCTGATGTCCCTGCACAGGCCAGCATAAGTGGAATGCCCCATGCATATCTGTGAGTTGGATGCAAGTAGTGTCCATAGCACACATGCACCCAGCTCACCCCACTATCACCCACAGGTACCTCTCTGGTCTTATCCCTGCTGTTGGGAATGAGTACAATATGACCCCCACCTCTGTATGGCAATAGCCAAATAATGCAGCAGGCAGAACAAGTGCCCCATGCAGGTGTGTCCCTAGCTGTAAGCAGCACCCTGCCAGCATCCACACCACTAGATCAATAATGACAAAAAGTATTGGCATTAACACCTTGCATACTTACCCTGTCACCCCAGGGGAATATAGTGTATTGCAGTCTGGGACTGTAGGAGTGACAATGCAACAGCCTGCTACAGCTGGCCTGCTTCACTACTAAATGGCCTACAGTCCTCTGCCAAAGGCCTGTGTTGCACTCATACTGCTAATGTATGTTATGTCATGGATTCTCAAATAACAACATAACACAGTCCACAGAGCCCAAATGAAAGGCCATGTGGACAAATCTCAGTAACGTATCCACCATGTCCCACTGCATGAACTGTGAACCAACAACAAATTACAGCTGGGATGGGGTGATAATTATAGGGAACTTATCAGATAATGTTTGCATAGTGTTTGTAAGAGGATAGAATAATAGGGGGGGGGGTAGGAGCATGGACACCATGCAGTTTGTGAAGTCTGAAACTCAGTCATGAACTCAGTCATGTGTACATACAATCCCTGCCTGCAAACACAGGAATGCTAGCTGTAGGTGTAGAACACAAAAGCCTGCACTGGAGTACAACCTACCTGGAATGAATTCACACATTCAGTACAGAATGTCATACTGGGCATGCTCCCACACTTAGAGAAATGAAGCCCATGTCTGACAACAAAATACTGAAAGGTCATACTGGGCATGCTCACACACAAATGAAGCATATGTCTGGCAACAACACTGGACTATACATATCTGACAGTCACAGATGTTTGTGCACACACTCCTCAGTACACACCAGTCATGCTTTGCATACACATTGGATAGGAATACACACATATATCCAAGGACAACACACTATAATAGGCTAAAATTACACATACATAGATGTGTGGAAGAGAGTGACAGACAGTGACAAAGAGCCTCCCATCATGAGGCCTGTCCCACCCAGCACACATCTAATTGGCTAAAAACCACATGATGTGCAAATGTCAATCACTGTAGACATTTGCCTCTGGTATCCCTCAGCACTATAGTGTCTATGGTGCTTGTGCTGTGTAACATGACTGTACAAGTCAGTAGTCATCTAGCAGTTGTATACACGTACCTGTAGAATATAGACCTGTGTGTGCCTGAGTGTTGTGTGTCTGCTTCAAGATGAATGGGTTATGGTGCATGCACATGCAATGCACTCCCCATTGCCCTACTATGGCAAGCCTGCTGATGTTTTCACCTTGAAATACACCTTTGGGGAAAGAGTAGCCCTATAAGTGCTGTGGTGTGTGCCATAACTGCATAATACTATAGTGTGATATACTAGTTAGGGAGGAGTTCTACTCCCAGATGTGGCAACTGTGGGTGTGTTTGTTTGTGTAGGGATCAATGCTTTTGAGGTCATTCACACTCACTACAATTTCAAATGCCCTATTATGGCAGGGCTGCTGATGTTATTCACTTTGAAATGGAGACCCATAATCTCCATGGTGCATCCTCTAACTGCATAATGCTGTAGTGTGGTGTACTAGTCAGATAAGAGTTCTATTCCCAAGCATGGCAACTGTAGAACTTTCTGTGTGTGTTTATCTGTGTAGGGATCAATGCTTTTGAGGCCATTCACAGTCACTACAACTTCCATTGCCCTACTTTGGCAAGCCTGCTGATGTCATTCACTTTTAAATGCACCTTTGGGGAAGAAGACGACCAGTAATCTCCATGGTGCATCCTGTAACTGAGTAATGCTGTAGTGTGATGTACTAGTTATGTAGGAGTTCTATTCCCAGACATGGCAACTGGTAAACTTTGTGTGTGTGTTTACCTGTGTAGGGAGCAATGCTTTTGAGGCCATTCACAGTCACTGCAATGTCCTCTGCTCTACTTTGCAAGCCTGCTGATGTCATTCACTTTGAAATACACCTTTGAGGAAAGAGTAGCCCAGTAAGCTTTGTGGCGCAGCCTACAACTGCATAATGCTGTAGTGTGATATACTAGTTAAGTAGGAGTTCTATTTCCAGACATAGCAACTGTGAAACTCTGTGTGTGTGTGTGTGTGTGTAGGGATCAATGTTTTTGTGGCCATTCACAGTCACTAGGCACACCTAAAAATGGAGAACATCGATATCTGCGCAGTAACAGAGACCTGACCCAAGGCTCCAGAGAGCACCCCTGCAATACCAGGTACAGCTCTCACCACACCTGTCGGACACCAAACCAGGACCAAAACAATAAAGGTGGAGGAGTGTCCATATTCACCAAGGATAGTCACACCACCAGGCTACTTAAACAACAGAATGTGTCTGAAATACCCCCGGCGCAACTAACACTAGGTCAGACTGCAATCCAAATTGTATTGCTTGCTACAGATCCCCCACCATGCCCCAAGATTCCCACTACAGCTTTTGAAATATACTGGGAAATATTATGATACAACCAAACACCCTAATACTGGGAGACTTACACTCCCCTGCCATTAACTGGGAAAAATGCTTGTGTACCAACATGTGTGCCCAAGGGTTCTTGGAGGTCATAATTCCCAATGCCCTGGATCAAGTAACCCATAGTCCCACCAGGGGCTCAAATATCCTTGACCTGGTCATTACCAACATGAGAAATCAATGCTCCACACCTATTGTCACCCCATCGGTGGTCAGGTCTTCCAATGAGCTAATCACCCTTAACATCCACATCCCTCCTCCACACCCCAGTAAGGAAACCTCTGCAACACACATCTCCAAAGCCGTCATGCTACACATGTCAGACATGACTAACGTCATGACACCCATGCAGATGGGAACTGAAAGGATGATTGCTGAACCCTACATGAAGGCACTGTATGAGCACATCCACTCATGCATGAATTGTGCCATCCAATATAGAACTAAGATGCTCCCCACCAAGAAAAGGAAGCTAATGCAGTGCCCCCCTGCCATAAACATACTGTACAACAAAAGGAAGAAACTTTGCAGAAATGGGGGAATTTCCAGGATGCAAAATGCTCCCTTACCAGCCACAGTAAGAAGGTGAGATCCCTCATAACATCCATCAAAGCTAGTTGCAAACATAATATAGCCAAAGATGCCAAAGACAACTGCAAGCCATTCCATACCTATGTCAGGAATCTAAATGTCAATGCTCAGATCTGCTCTGAACTACAACAAGATGGTATTAAATATACTGCTCCCAAGGATATTGCCAATATCCTGGCAGATCGATTCAGTGCCAACTTCACCTCCCTCTCATCCACTAAAGTGCCCATCTCAACACTGAAAGATTGCCAGATTCTGGCAATAATGGCCACATAGGTAAAAACCACACTCTCCAAAGCTAAGACAACAGCAGCCATGGGACCAGTCAACATCTCGGGCTGTGTACTACATGAACTACAAAATGAACTGGCACCTCACCTACATGCCATGTCTAATCATAGCCACACCTCAGGTTTCGTGCTCACTGTGTGGTGCATAGCTACAGTTATCCCATTCCACAAGGGGGGAAAATCCACCTTGGATCCTGGGAATTACAGCCCCAGTAGTGTGACGTGCCTGATCTGCAAGGCTATGGAATGTATTATCATGGAAATTAAAACAAAGACATTGGCAACCGGCAAACACTGGATCCCAACCAGGTTGGGTTTGCGAAGGGCCGATCATGTGACCTCAACCTGATTGACAACTGTGAATCAATCTCCAGAGCTGTGAATGAGGGTAAGGTGGTTCACACAGCCTATCTGGACCTCGCCAAGGACATCGGCACCATCCCCTAGTCTGGAATCATAGATAAATGTATCAAGCTAGCCATTAATCCCTGTCACCTGATGGGCTGCCAATTGCTGTACTGACAGAACCCACACTGTAAATGTAGGTGACACCAACCCCAGCCCCAGACAAGTGACAGTTGGAGTACCTTATGTTTCAATCCTGGCACTGCCCTTGTTTGGCATCTACTGCTCTGAAGTACAGTCCAACTGTAAGGGACTCTGGCAAACAAAGGTCGCAGATGACTGCACACTGGGAGCCAATATTGAATCACACATGATGTGGATATTCTACAGAAGGGTCTTACAGAAAGACATGCTTGGTGCCTGAGCCATGGCCTCAAGATCAATACCAATAAATGTATAGTTATACCCTTTGGGAAGAGACATGTACCTGTGAAGTACCACATAGGTGGCAGTACACTAAACACCTAAAGTGTGATAAGAGTCTTAGGGACACTGGTGGACAGTGGTCTCACCTTTGATAACCACATCACCACAACAGTCAGGAAATCCCCCTATGTGGCACACCTCATCACTAAGGGCTTTACATCCAGGAAAAAGTAGGCCATTGTCCCACTGTAGTCATCTCTCAGTAGACCCAGTACAGACTACAATAGCCCATTTGGCATGTACCTCACAAGACATCTGTAACAACTAGAAAGGCTGCAGACATACCTCACTAAATGAATCACAGGCCTAAACCAGATGCCCTATGCTGACCATCTGAAAATCATCCAGCTATACTCTGTCACATATTGTGTTCTCAGAGGTGATCTCTGCTTAACATACCATGCCATGTCAAGCCCACAGCTGTTGGACATGCTACACTTAAAGAATTCCAAACCCTCACAGCCACATGCTCCAGGGATCCAAATCTTGTCATCACAATGAACAATACATGCTGGAGGGATGTGTTCCTGACCCAGAGACTCCCCAGACTCTGGAATAGATTGCCCATATATGTCAAGCAGAGTGCCTCTTTGGCCCTCTTCAAAAGGAACCTGGATGATAGGATGGGAGATAGGAAAATGACCCCATGGATCATGTCAGTTGCTCTGCTAGACAGGGTTTCCAGGGAGGTAAATACTGTGAGAAGACATAGCCAGGGAACTGTCATGGCTAGGCATGTATAGGCCTTAGGCCAATAGCCTACTACCAACCTATGAACTTATGACCTACACTTTCCATTTCCCAAACTTGGCAAGGCTGCTGATGTCATTCACTTTGAAATACACCTTTGGGCAAGGACTAACCCAGTAAACTCTGTGGTGCATGCTATAACTGCGTAATGCTGTAGTGTGATGTACTAGTTGGGTAGGAGTTCTAATCCCAGACATGGCAAATGTAAACGTTTGTGTGTGTGTTTGTTTGTCTGTGTAGGGATCAATGCTTTTGGGGCCATTCACAGTCACTACATCTTCCATTGCTCTACTTTGGCAAGCCTGCTGATGTCATTTCACTTTGAAATACACCTTTGGGGAAGGACTAGCCCAGTAAGCTCCGTGGCATGTGCTATAACTGTGTAATGCTGTAGTGTAATACACTAGTTAGGTAGGAATTCTAATCCCAGACATGGCAACTGTGAGACTTGGTGTCTGCATGTGTGTGTGTGTGTGTGTGTGTGTGTGTGTGTGTGTGTGTGTGTGTGTGTGTTTGTCATATGTATCCTTTGTGGAGGTAGCTTTGAGTGTGTAACAACAGGACTCATTGTAGAGTGGGTTTTGCAAATTTCTTATATGGTGGGCCTATTATATGTCACAATGTCCACCTTACAAGGATAACATATGTCAAACAGCAGAGAGGCTGGGGTAGACACTCTATACCCATACATGTGACATCATGGCTTGGGGAACAATATAGGCAACCCTTGTATTACCCAGAGAACACTCTCCACCCATGTCTCATACACAAACACACTTGGCTAGGCAACACCAACTATGTTGGTAGTTCCCTGCATATTGTCTACAGATAGTAACCATGGTGTGACTGCAGTGGACCTCAGAGGACATGGCACCCTGTCCCATCCCTACAATAGGCAAATCATTGCATACAGTGCTCCTTTGCTCTGTTCCCCACTGGACACCTGCAACAACTGTAGAGCCAGCAAATGTAACCCACAAAGGACATGCCATGCCTTATATACATGCCCTGTATGGACAGATGCCACTGACACCAGGGAGTACCTGTATCATGCTGTCAATGTAGGTGCAGGGTCAACCTGGTGTCCATTTCCAGTTCTCACCACACAAGGTCAAGAATGGCACATCTGATGATAACAATCTGTCTACACAACATGCCCCAGACACCCCAGGTACACATCCACATGTCATAGAACATGCATGTGGGACATGTGCACATCCCAGACACCATCCATGTTATGGAATATAGAACACATGCATGACAAGCATTGCACAGCACTAGCCACTCACAATAGTAATCCAGATGACTGGATAGTGAATACAGTACCCACCTGTGTGGGCCAATCCAGAAACTACACCCCTGAGCCACACTGCAGACCATTGTCATGTGGCCTGATGCCAAGGTATACCCTTTACCTAGTCTTGTACAGCCTCCTGGCATAGTTAACTACTACACACCTGTGAAGCAATGCACCCATGCATGTCAGTATTGGCAAACCTGTGTGTGTGTGTGTGTGTGTGTGTGTGTGTGTGTGTGTGTGTGTGTGTGTGTGTGTGGAGTATAATAATTTGGACGCCATTCACACACACTATACCTCCCATTAACCTACTGAAGCATGCCTTCTGATATCAAACACTTTGACATATCCTTTGCCCATATATCATCCTGATAATCCCTGTGGTGTATGTGATACCTGCGTATTACTGTATTGTGGCAAACTAGCTAGTTAGGAAGTCTAATCTTGACCCTGCCAACTGTGATAATATGTGTGAGTCCCTGACAGAGTGTGGCTGTGTCGATCTTGACACTTCTTCTTGTGGACAGGCACGTGTACTACACCTACCTTATCCCTCCTTTATCACTGTTGCTGATGCCACTCACCATCGAATATACCTTTGGACAACACCCCAACATGTAAGCTCTGTGGTGCAAGCAATAACTGCATAGACATGTGAGAGCAATGCATAGTCAGGCAGGGGTTTGAAACCCCGTACTGGGAAGTGTGTTACACAAACATGCTTAGGATTTACTCTCCCACTCCCTCCCTGTCTTACTTTGTCTTTGTCTCTTTCACTCTCTCTGGTGGATGTGGAGAAGTACATCTGCTTTGCTTAGGCACCAGCTTGTGTTTTGTAAGTGATGCTCATGATCAGCTGATGGCCTCTGCATGAATTGCAGCCCCCCACTAGCTGATTGCATGTGGAACAGCTGTGATAACATTCCCATAGCCAATTGCATGGAAATACACTCCTATAACTAGGAACATCATGTGGGTTTTGGCCCTTTTCATTTACTGTGAGTAGGACTTCATGTTTGGCAAACAGCATCACATATGGTAGTGGGATATACCTCTAACAACATACACTGTGGAGACAGGCCAACAAACAGGAGAGAGATGTTCCAGACATGACTATGTAAGTGTTGCTCTTCTGCATTTTGAGTAATGTTGTTTTAACAGGGTTTGTGTGGATATGGCTGGTCTACATGATTTAATACCTGTCATGACAGTGTTATGTGTTTGAGGAAACTCCCACCTGTAGAGTTATCTGCAGACTGGCCAGTGTTTGGAGTCTTACGTGTCTTGTGTTACTCACAGATCACCTATCTTAGAACTGCAGAAGCATAGTCTGAGGACTGAAGTCAGTACATGGTGACAGCCATGAGAGTTACTGACTTCATATCCCTCATAGGACATATGTCAGAACAAATCTTGTTACAACAGTAAATGTATGAGGCTATCACAGCAACATGCCAATATTGGCCCAGTGTTTGTGCTTCCAGCCACAAGTCTGTAAACCTTTGTACATATGTCATGCAGTAAGAGGTGTATATGTTCTGTACACCATTATTTATTGACATCATACCTGATAACAAGCCATTTAGATATCAGACTGTTAGTCATGTTATGTATAGTTGAAGTTATATCTGAGGACATAACCTGGGCATTCTGTGGTTGTGTGTACAGTAGTGAGGTCTGTGTACTTATGATGATTGTTGACAGTATGTGCATTGTGAATATGTACCTTGGCCTGTGCACAGACTGTGGTAGATGCCATTGTTCTTGGTCCTGTTCTGTCTGATGTTACATGGTGCTCCTGTGTATGGTACCCTATCAGCTTACATGTTTGTAGGGCCAAACACACGCATGTCCCATACCACAAACAGGCATTGGACCACACTGTGTCATGGCCCAGTATATGTAGGGTTAGTGTGTGAATGGCACATATGAGGATGGTGTTGATCAGACAGTCCATATACTGTAATATTAAGCTTGCTTACCATATGTGGCTGTGGCTGTGTTCACATTGGTTGTGGGTATGCACTTTCACACAGGAGTCTGTTACTCTGTGCTGTGACATGCCTGTAGAGCCTGCTATATTTGCAGGTACATGTGTATTCCCCCATAAGAAATGTAGGTCAGTGTTGTGGCAGTCTACCTGTAGTTTGCACAGTGCTTTGTTGCATGCCTAGCAGCTTAGTGTAATTACCCAGTGTGATGTTATGTCCAGATATTTGCCAGATGTACTGCTGCTGGGCCACCATAACTGTCATGTATTTCTGAGAAAGCATTGGGATGCTGTACAGATGTTTGTCACTAACTAGTGGGTAGTATGTGGCCATGTGACCTTTGCAACACTGGTTACTATGTGTCAGGACAGACAGGAGTGTGAATGCATAAACTGTGTGGGCATATGTAGTCCAGTATTTGCCTGATATACCCATGTACATGGCTGTTAACATCCACATTGTCAGGGTTGGTCCACATGTCTCGCACTAAGGGGATCTGTGTATACCTCTGGACTGACCAGAGTGTGCCAGACTGTCCACATTTATTGGTCATATCTCTGCTGTAGTCCACAGGATCATACTGTGATATCAGTGGTACTGCACTATGATGCTTTAGGATGTTTGTCAGTAACTGATGGTGTGCATGTCAATAGCAGATGTGACCTCCCACACACAACATGTCTGTTAAGACAACCCCTGTTATAGTAGCAACAGTCTACATATATACCTGCAATACATACATGGCATTCCCTTGCACTAAAAGGTTGTGACTATTGGTGCTGGGATAGGACTCCACTCCATGTTCTGGACATATGGTAAACATATATGTGTGTATATATATATATATATATATATATATATATATATATATATATATATATATATATATATATATATATATATATATATATATATATATATTTATATACCTATATCTATATAGATATATACATACCTATATGGATATATATATACATATATATATATATATACATATATATATATACATATACATATATATATATATATACATATATATACATATATACATATACACACACACACACACACACACATATATATATATATATATATATATATATATATATATATATTTATATATATATATACACACACATATACAGATATATAGATATATATGCACATATAGTTTTATATATATATATATATATATATATATATATATATATATACAGAAAGATCTATATATGGCCATATATATGATGCACTCTGCAGATGTATAGAAATACATATATATGAATATATATGTGTATGTACATGTAGACATATATCTACATATGTATATATCCATATCCTTGTCATGTGTAAACATTACTGTTGTGTATACCTTCCCAGATGTATCACACCATATATATTTGATATGTGTATATTTAGATATAACAACATATGTGATGCAACAGTAATATCACTATCAAGTACTACACAATTGTAGATGTCACAGCAATTGTTCAATACTATTCAATATGTATACTCATAGATATATTGGAAAAACAACAAGTGTCTTCACAGCTGTCATGGCGTAGGGGTTAACTGTTATGACTATAGTGTACAGGGTCCTGCATTCAAGACCTGCAAGGGCTGCTTATTTTGTTGCTGGGCAGAACAAGAATAGTTGGATACAAAGTGATTATGGCACTTTTAAGCAGTTGTAAGCAGGGTTGCATGGGTTTGCGTGAAGGTAAACATTGCTAACTTCCGGTTACAGTTTCTTATACTCAGTTAGCTTCTAAATTGCTTAACTGGTGTAGGCATTGCTTACCCCTGCACAAACAAGCTTAAACCCGGTTACTGCTGCTTAAAAGTGCTTACTCCCACTTACCCTGCACTAATTTCTTTAAAAGAAATGAAAAAAGGTTGATAGGAAAGTGGTGAAAAAGGGGCAGAAAGAGGGAAGGACAGTAGGGAAAATAGCTAGGGATGTGCAGGATGGGTGTAGGGAAGGTCCATAGCTGCCCATTTCTTGTACAGCAACAGCTGTGCATATGCACTGGATTTGGAGGTAGATTTGGACACACATACCCCTGAGAGAGGGGTGAGGACAACTATGATATGTTGTGAAGCCAATTAGACCAGATTACATATGTCCAGTGAACACATGTGCGAAATGGACAGCTATGTATGGGGCAAGATTTTTTTGGGGGGAGCAGATTGCCCTTTTTTTAAGGTGTGAGTGGGATGTTGGGGAGGGATAGTAGGTATATTTTGGGAGGTATTTTGGGTAGGATAACAGATGAGACAGACAAGACAGTATACAGGGGCAGTATATGACACATATGGGGGTTAAACACCTTGGAGGGGGAGGGGTGATTGGAAGTCGAAGCCCATGAGCCCCCTAGCGGAAACAGTGGGACTGATGTCCCCACCCATGGGCAGTCATCACTGCAGCTTCATGGCCCTGAAGGTGGCTGTGCTGGGGGCTGAGTAGGAGGGGCAGGCTGACCCTCTAGTTGTGCCATACGGCCCTCAAACTGGCATAGCAGATCTCCATACTCCCTGCGGAGCTCACTATGCACCAGTCCCTGGACCTGACGATGGGTGACAGTATCCTGTCCACGCCTGCTCCCGGGGTGGCGAGCCCCATCTCCTGAGGTGGTTCCACCCAAAAGTGGTGCAGGACCAGTGGATGAGGAGGTTCCGGGGTGGGCCCCAGATGTGCTGGTGCCTGGTGCCATGGCCAGATGAGGTGGGAAAGGTGGGTCTTCTGGGACCGGCCTTCCCAAACGTTATATCGTGTTTCAATTTTACAACATATGTGGGTTAGTAATAGTCAACACATTCCAGGATTAGATATAACAGCATGTATAGATATTCCCATTAACCCGAAACACCAGATATGGTACAGTTGCATAGCAAACAGAACACATGCATATATGGAACCACAGTGGCCATTACAACAGCATGCAGGTACATTGATGGCAGCATGCCACCAATGTGGGGGTATTTCAACATGGCCCATGCATAAAACAAATTTCAATATTTATCAAACAATAGGACATATGCCCCAACAGTAGATTTAATAGTGCACATACCAATTGAGTTGTGTATTTAATTTATTGTTGCAGATATGGTGGGGGGGGGGGGGAAGATGCCAATTAACTTGTATATCCCTGTAGTTCTCATTACTTTCCTAGTCAGTGCTGTGAGCTGTGCCTTACAGACATTATTACACTACCCTATGGCCTTAATTTGGACAGTGGTATGGATATAGACAACTATATACATGAACTGAATTTTACCTGCAGTATACACCTCTTACCTGGTATACCTGTGGAGGTATTGTTTGTTAACACCACCTGATTGTTTCTACGCATATTCCCAGATTCCAGGTTGACGTTATGCACATACCTCTGCATCTCTTATTGCACACACTCTGGGCATGTCTTGACAACATGCAGGTAAACAGGGACATATTTTGACTATTGCCCTCATAAACCTTTGATGAGTTGTACAATGACAGGTTTGTTTTCATAGACATTTTCCAAATATTTACAGGCCTGACAGTCAGTTATATGACATTAAATACTGCCTACATGTCAGAGATTAGCATGCTGATATGCCAGGGGGACAGGGGGACAGCCAGCTGATATGGGCCAATTCTCTGGACATTCTGGACAGATCTGTACAGTCGAGGGGTATGATTCTGCATACAGCATACTACCACTCCCAGGATTTGAACCATGGGTGTGTGTACTAAAATAACACAGTGTACATCGCATATGGGTGTGCTATATAGATATTTGCTGTGTATCTTTTCTCTGAATTCTTTCTGTAAGTCTCCTGTGGTTTTACAATCTGACTTTGTAATTCCAACACTCTTATACAGGGTTTTCTAGACAGTTTTATTATGTAGCATTGTGTGGATGACGGTGATGAGTAATACCTTATTAGTCAGAGATACTGCAACACTAACACTGCCATACAATACCAGGCTAAACAGTACCAGTCAAAGATTTCAATCTTTTATTTCTAGGCACTGTTTTCGTATCTGACAGACCTGTGGGGGAATGTTTGTTAACACTACCTGAATGTTGTCACACATATTACCAGATTCCACATTATTATTCCGCACATATGTCTCACTCTGTTACTGCACACACTCTGGTCATAGCTTCACAACATGGGGCTGGAGTTGGGATATACTTTGCTTATTACTCTCATAACACTTTGGTGAGTTGCTAGAGTGACAGGTTTGTTTTTATGGATATATTCCTGACAGTTATGATGTGTGACAATCAGTTGTATGTCATTATTTGCTGCCTAAACTTCTGGGATCATCCCACTGATTTGCCAGGGGGACAGGGTGACAGGCAGGGGACTTACAACAATTATCTGGACTTTCTGACGATATCTGTACAGTTGTGGGGAATGATTCTGCATACAGCTTATTACCACTCTCAGGATTCGAACAATGGCTGTGTGTGCCAAAAATACAACACTTCACATCTCAGTTGAGTGTGCTATTTGGATTATGTTGTCTGTCTTTTCACTGTTTTCTAAGCCTCTCTCAGTTGTACAATATGACCTCTTGTGATTACAACAGTTGTATACAGACATTCCTACACATTTTATTTATGTAGCACAGTGTGGGTAACAGTGCTTAATACAGCAGTACTATTAAGAGATTGCAAAACTACACTACCATATGATACCAGAGTAAACACAAGCAGTCCAGCAGTTAGACCTTTATTGTCAGGCTGTTAACCTTTTATTTACATACAACCTATATGAGACTCTTCCTGCCATATTGTCTGGTTTATTCAGTACATGCCATACACAATACAGGTTTTATACTGGCAATTAATTTTCTACTACTTTTAGATTTATTTCTTATGACAGTAAATGCAAGAGTATTACTAACCTGCCTCACGACGCAACCTCTGCAATCTACAGGCATGGGCTTCCCAGTTCACAACCCACTCATCTGCCACTGTTAAAGACATAAGAGGTGTATTTAGCCATACCTATCCATAATATACATGAGCTGGCAATTATTAAACAGGTAGTAGACTGATACTTACACAAGGCTGGGATGCCACCCATCCTCCTATCCTCTTGGATCCACTGATCCAAGAGCTCCCCTCTTTCTCTGCTTCAGGTCAGCATAGTGATGCCTGACCTGCCAGTGGCACTGGTGAGGTCATGGGTGAGATGATCACAGACTTTCGCTTTATATTGGGAACCCTGGTACTGGCCCTGCAGCAGTCTCTGGTCATGGTCTTTGACAAGGAGTCAATGCCATGACTTTGGACTCCTGGATGCCTCAGCAATGTGCCTAGAAGTGCACTCCTCCTCCCACACCTGTCATAGTGCCTACAGGAGGAAGCTGCAATCAGTTATGAGATGTATACCTGCCTATGGGGTGTAAATAGGGCCCACACTTTGCCATAATTGGATGGTTTTGAAAATGCTAAGCTATGGGCAAACCTGCTTACATAAGGTTAGCATTGCTTAAAGGGGTATACCAATGGGCAAACTGATACAGCTGGCCTACACATTGCTTACACCTAGTAAGCAGGGCTGTGCAATGCTTAGCATTGCTTAATTTTAATTTGCACACTATTTGCTGTTTGGCATTGATTTATTATTCATTACATGTTATATATGTGTTTGGTATCCATGATTCATGTGCACGTACACTGTATGGGGTCCTTGTGTTTATTAGGGGATTTCAGCACTTTATTACAATGACACCTCACATCTGGACTTAATGCAGTACTCCAGTTCACATATTTATGTTATGTAGTAGGTTATACAACATAAAACTGTATATAGATTCCTTTTACATGTTAAGTTTGATTTTCCTATAGTAAGGATCTGTTTGGTGATACCTCAGTCTTGCATGCAGCTGTGATGGCTTACTGGTTAACTACTGTGACTATGGTGTACAGGGTCCTGGGTTCAAGACTTGCAAGGGCTGTTTATTTTATTGCTGGGCAGAACAGCGGCTGTTGGATACAGACTGATTAAGGCACTTTTAAGCAATTGTAAGCAGGTTTGTGTGATGGTAAGCAATGCTAACTTCCTGTTTAATATGCTTACAGAGGGTTAGCTTCAATATTGCTTAACCTGTGTGCGCATTGCTTACCCCCATGCAAACAGGCTTAAACCCACTTAATGTTGCTTAAATATGCTTACTCCCTCTTACTACTGCTTACTAGTGCTTACTCCTGCTTATCCCTGCACTAATTTAGACAGAAATGCAACGTGGTTTTTGGGAAGTGGTGTATTTGGACACTCTATGAATTTATCATTCATTACACATTATACCTTCGATTTGTATCCCTGATGCATGTGTACATATACTGTATGGGGCACTTGTGTTTATCTGTGTATTTTGCAACATTATTACAATGACACCTCACATCTGCATTTAATGCAGTACTCCAGTTCGCAAATATATGTTATTTAGTAGGTTATACAACAAAAAATATTGTTCATAAAGTGATTTGACATGGAAAATGGAATTGACTAGCATGAGAATCGAACTGGGAATAGCTACTCATAAAGCAAATGCTCTGACCACTACACTATTGCTTCATTTGCATGTGTTTTGATATTTATATTCTTGTGCCATTTAAGCTACAGTATGCATAGCTGAGCAATGGGCAAACCCGCGCATCTACAGTTAAATTTAATCTGTTTGATTAAAAAAAGTGTTTATATTATTATATTTTAAATATTGTTCTTATAAACTTGTGGGGTTGTTGCTAGGGTAATGTGATTTGTTTTTATTTACATTTTATAATGGATTTGATGTCTGACACTGGTATGCTTGCCATTAGTTCACATGAAATCATCTCAGTGATTTGGCAGGGTAAATGAGGAACAGGCCAGACATATCTGGACATCCTGCATTGATCTATGCTGTTGGGGTATGCAACCCCCTATGAGTAGTCTCGCTCATTGTAATTGCCATACAACAGTTTTTGACTGTGAGGGCATGTATATTGTGAGAGCTCTGCTCTCAGACACACCCCCTGCACTTGTCCACGCTCCATGTCCATTTAGGAGCTGAGGCAGTGTGCCTTCATTACTATGCATGGCGCGCTGCCGTGCTGCTCCTAAAGCATCGCTTCATTGCAGGAATAAGCTATTCCTGCATGGAACCTTACTGAATCATGGGGTATATCTAAATATATTTGTTACATCCTTTGAATCATTAAATTTACAAAACTGTGACAAGTAAAGTTTTGTTCTTACATTTATTCACGTCACAATTTTTACTTTGCTCTTTGTAGCACAGTTTATTCTTTAAATTAAATGATTTCTTAAAACCAAATAAGGCCAAAATAAGGTCTATCTCCCAAACTTTGTTTAAATGCTAAAATATTTATAGCTTTTAAAGTGTGCCGCTATATTTTTGATCGCATTAGTATGTGTATTGTAAGTCAATGTATAGGTTAATTCATTAAATTCTTTAAATTCTTCATGGTTATTATCCCCCAAACCTGAATAAACTGGTTTATCATTATTCTGCTGTTGAGCT
Source organism: Protopterus annectens (assembly GCF_019279795.1). Lineage (NCBI taxonomy): Eukaryota > Metazoa > Chordata > Ceratodontiformes > Protopteridae > Protopterus > Protopterus annectens. Next base: position 1,954,720,742 of record NC_056743.1, on the reverse strand, counting down.
ACTACATAGTTACATTGTTTCACTAAATCAGTTCCAATGTCACCTCTTTCTACAAACTCTTCTATCATTTTATCCAATTGTACTTTCATTACCTCATCACTTCTATTCTGTATTGCTATTCTGATCATCTGACTTCTTGGTATAATGGAAAACCTAAGATTAGAATGTGTACTAGTCCTGTGTACTAAAGTGTTCTTAACTTCTTTTTATATACTGAAGTAGCAACACCTCCCTCTTGCAACTTTAACTAAAAACTAATCTCTCTTTCTGAAGAAACAACTTTCAATCTTAAAAATTCGACAGGACATCATATAATACACAAATAAGAGTAAAGCATAAGCTTTATTGTGCCACAAAAGAAAAACATCATCCACAAACCTTTTGTAAAACAAAATCTTAACAAAATATTTTTGTTATTAGAAAAAAGAATATCCCTCTCCCATAAGTGTTGGCAACTGGAGAGCCCATAGCGACTTCCTTTTTCTGTAAATATAATTTTTATCATATGTGAAAACATTATTATTCAGTATTAAATCCAGCAGGAAAAATATCATATTAATTTTAGAATTAGCAAACGTATTAATACTAAAAAATGCTCTGATAGATTCTACACCAAATTCATTAGGTATGGGGTAATTAAAGATCCCACATCCAGGGTTATCATAAGGTAATCAATAGCTGTATATAGTTGTGACCATGCATACAAGTGCTTCAAAAAATCAGAACTATCTTTAATATAATTTCTAGGTAATTTTAATGAACATTTTAACAATTGCTCTAATTACCTTGATGGCGGTTCTGTCACCCAACCCCTAGATGACCCCATTGGTCTCATAGGAGAATTCTGCATGTTTTTGTGAATTTTTGATAACCCATAGTATATTGGTATAATGGGACATGGTGTACAAAAATACTGTAATTCATTTTAGCAATAACCCACACCTGGGTGTGGGTAATGCTGGATTTACTCACGGTTGGTGTGGGTTGGTCACGAGGGCGAAGCCCGAGTGGCCAAACAAAGCCAACTGTGGGTAAATCCAGCATTACCCACACCCAGGCATGGGTTATTGCTATTATACAATGACATTATTTAAGAAAAAAATAATTACTTTTCTTAAATAATGGCATTGTATAATACCTTGTTGCTGCCCTTCAACAGCTGTCTGGTATTCTGCGGCAGTTCTGATGTACTGCGCATGCATATGCCTACGCAGTACATCAGAGCTGTGGGCAAAAGCAACGGAGAAAGCAAGATCTCCTTTGCTTTTTACAAACTGTTTTGCTATGTTAAATGGGTTTAACATAGCGAGACAGCTTTAAAAAAGCAACAGAGAATCTCTGTTGCTTTTTTTTAAAGCTGTCTCGCTATGTTAAACCCATTTAACATAGCGAGACAGTTTTGAAAAAAGCAATGGAGAAAGCAAGATCTCGTTTAACATAGCGAGACAGTATGAAGCAATGGAGATCTTGCGTTCTCCGTTGCTTAAAAAAAGAGTTATAGTAATGGAAAAAGTCAGAGCGACCGGACCTTTTTTCCATTACTATAACTGATTTACAACGTGCACGCTGACCAATCAGCATGCACGTTTTTAAATATTAATGGGGGGGTCGTTGTATAATATGTGTTAATAAACCTTCTGAATGTAATGCATATACTTCTGTATTAACCTTATTAATGATTTTCTCCACTTGCATCCTACTAATAGTTAAATATACCTCAGTATCATTTAACCAGACTTTCACATTACTGTCATAAATATTCCTATCCATTCAACTACTCCTCCATCTTTATCAGCATTTCTATGACAATCCCAATGTTGCCCATTAACCAGTGTAAAACATATTTCTCTTGTATAGATTATGAAAACATTGATTCATCCTGATACAGATCACAAATTTCAGTCTTGCATACTCTCTGAAATATTTGTATTACACAATGGCTTTTAGGAATAAACATACCTGCCCTTTTCAATATATTCGATCTAGTATTACCATGTAGAAATAAGTTTAAATTAAGATTACAAATAAACAGCCTCAAGTCAGTAAGAGTCTCACTTAAACTTCCAGCTGAAACTGGCACAAATGTCATATCTTTAGGCAATACCAGAGATTCTACATCAGTGAAAATATGTGAGGATAAGTTGTAAATCGCCCTAATTTCTCAATTACCATTTACGGTCATGTTCTGATTCTTGTTTGATAGCCATGGCCTCTTCCCCTTCCTCTTTCTTTTATTTATTTATTTTTTTTTTACCTCTGCTGCTCTACTGTTTCATTCGCAGTGGAGCAGTTTGCAGCAGTGGTGGAAAATCCAGAGGATCGAGGGCTGTAATGAGCTCAGCATCAACAACAGGAGTCACCTAAGAGTTCGGCAAACTCATCGCCTCTGCCATGTTAACAGCAGATTCTGAAATGGTTGGTCTCTTCTCTATAATAGGGATATTATCTATCATTGATTCTCTTAGAGAATAACTGTTCTTTGCTTACATCTTTGACCAGGAGAAAACATTCCCATTTCTAAAGTCGCTCATATCCCTATCTAACTTCTCTTTGTAACGATCAGTCTCTGCTCAGATAGATCAATGTGTTCCATCATATCATTTATCTCTTTACACTAAGCTATAAGCCAGGAATGGCAGCCATTTGTACCTGTAACGTCATTATACCCTGCTTCAGCTCTGTTTCCATTGTGATAAAAATTCCATTCATTAACTCCATGTATTCCAAACTTAATTTTATGTTCAACAACTGCTATTTTCTTAGCAGTTCTGGTTAAGGGTCACCATATCTTGGCATTTTTAATATTTGGAGGCCTCTAGGAATAATTTTCGATGTAATATATACATTGAAACTGAACCTTTACCACTGTAACCTCTTAAACTGCTGCAATTTAGATTCCGCTTCAGACATTTGGAGTTTAAACCCAGACTATGCTGTTTCATTAAATTCATCATTAATATTCTCTCCTTTCTTACCAAAATGCAACAGAGGACTTTCATCTATGACTAATAACTTGGTGACACTTTGTTGAAAAGTCCCAACTGTTTGCAAAAATAATAACTGTGATATTCCTTCCTTTTGATGTCTATCCATGTTCTGCGAGCACCTTCAAATCAGAAAGTACAACACCAAAAGAAGAGCTCCAGCAAGTAAATATCAAGCCTAGTACACACCTATGAATCTATGAACAGGCTTCATAGGTTCATAGGTAGGTACTGGGCTATCGGCCCTGGGGCCTATACAAGCCCAGCCAAAAATGTACCCTGGCTTTTGCCACCCAAGAAAATTATTTTCCTGTGCCACTGTCGAGCAGAGCCACAGAGGTGATCCCTGGGGTGAATTTCCTATTTCCCATCCAATCATCAAGATTTTTCTTGAAGAGTGCTAATGAGGATCTTTGTTTGATATAGATAGGTAGTTTATTCCAGAGTATGGAAAGTCTCTGGGACAAGAATCTATCCCTCTGGCATGTTCTGTTTATTGTGGTGACAAGGTTTAGGTCCCTAGAGCGTGTAGCTCGGAGGGATTGGGATTTCTTTAAGTGGAGCATGTCCAACAGCTCTGGGTTTGACATAGCTTTGTATGTTAGGCAGAGATTACCTCTGAGTAGGCGATATGCGATGGAGTAAAGCTGGAGTTATTTGAGATGGTCTGCGTAGGGCATCTGTTTGAGGCCAGTAATCCTCTTTGTGAGGTAATTCTGCAGCCTTTCCAGTTGTTGTAGATGTCTTGTGAGGTACATACCAAAAGGAGCGTTGTACTCTATAATGGGTCTAATGAGTGATGAGTAGAGGGGAACAATGGCCTCTTTTTTTCTGGATGAGAAACCTTTTGTGATGAGGTGTGCCACTTAGAAGGATTTCCTGACTACTGTGGCGATGTGATTATCAAAGGAGAGACTACTGTCCACCTGTGTCCCAAGGTCTCTTATCACACTTTCGGTGTTAAGTATACTACCGCCTATGTTGTAGTTCATGGGTACAGAGTTTTTACCAAAGGGGATGACAATGCACTTTTTGGTACTGTGCTTGAGGCCATGGCTTTGACACCAGGCATCTGTCTCAGTAAGGCCTTTTTGTAGGATGTCCACATCGTTAGGAGTTTCGATTATGGCTCCTAGTTTGCAGTCATCTGTAAACTTCGTTAGCCAAAGACCTTCTGTGTTAGCCTGTACTTCAGAGAAGTAGATACCAAACAGGAGAGGACCCAGGACTGAACCCTGTGGTACTCCACTTGTCACTGGTCTGAAGTCGGATTTGGAGTCTGCTACTTTCACAGTGTGGGTTCTGTCAGTGAGCCAGTTGGCAACCCATCTTGTGACATAGGGATTTATACCTAGTTTAGTGAGTTTATCTATAATTCCAGAGTGGGGGATGGTGTTGAAAGCCTTGGCAAGATCTAGATAGGCTGTGTGAACCACCTTACCCTTGTCTACGGCTTTGGTGACTGCTTCAAAGAAGTCTATCAGGTTTAGGAGACACGATCTGCCTTTTACAAACCCGAACTGGGTGGGGTCCAGAGTTTGGAGATTACCAATGTCTTTGTTTATAAGTTCCATGATGATACATTCCATGGCCTTGCAGACTATGCTCGTCAGGCTAATGGGGCAGTAGTTCCCAGGGGCGTGGTGGCATTCTAAGGATTCCGTGCCCTTTCACCAACTTTGCAGTGGTTGTTTATTATCTAATAAAATGTAGTTTATGTTGATTAATTGCTTTATGACTTGTATTAAGCTACTCTTGCTTGTATCTGATTAGTGAGTTTCTTTTGCTATATAAGTTTCAAACGTTGTGGTGACTTCTCTGTTTGGAACTTGTGTTTTACTAATCAAATCACCTAGTGCAAATTTTGTTCCTTTTGCTATATGTTAATAATTTGTATTTGCTCACTGTATCCTTTCTTTATAACATCCTATTTCCTTTAGTGTGCCAATAAACTACTAGTTGGAACGTGCATCCTTAATGATTCTGAACTCAGTGTTCTGCCCAAATTTGATGTGAAAAAGTTGCCAATGTCTATTCAGCTCTTTAGACCCTGTTATGTGGAATATGAAAAAATAAGATTTTACATTCTAAGGATTCTGTGCCCTTTCACCAACTTTGCTGTGTGCTGTGAAGGCTTATTCTGGCATATATAGTTTCATAGGTGTTTACTAGGTTAACGACCACAAGGGCCTTTTTAAGCCTTGCCATTCATCCCAAATCTCTGACAAGTTTTGGTACCCATAAGAAGTGTAAGCAGGGGCTTGGGAGATGAAATATGTACAAGCAGGGGCCTGGGAAATTAAACATTTACAGGCTGCCTTTGTCCATTAGAGACACAGGTGTCAAATCAGGGATTAATTTCCTGTTCCTCATCCATTTGTCCAAATTACACTTGAATTGGGTTAGAGAGGAACTCTGCTTCACATGGGTGGTGAGCCTGTTTCAGAGAAGGGGTAGTCTCTGGGATACCTACCTGCCTGTGCAGCAGGTCCTATTTATATCACAGGCAAGGTTTAAATCTTTAGAATGGGTAATTCTGGTACTGTTTATTTTGTGGGTATGAGGAGGTCCATTAAAGTGAAGCCTGACAATGCTTTGTGTTCCAGGGATAGAGCTCCCCTCAACAGCTGGCAGAAGACAGAATACAGAGATAGGGACTTGAAGTGGTCTGCACAGACATGTTACTTGTGCCCTGTATTCTTTTAATGAGGAACCTCTATGGTTGTTCCAGTTGTTGGATATGCCTGGTTAGGTACATACCAAATGGGACATTGTACTCAATGACAGGTCTGATGAATGCAGAATGCAGTGGAACGATGACTTACTTGGACCTAGATGCCATACCTTTGTTTATAAGTTACACAACATAGAATGAATTCCTCACTACTGTAGAATCGTAATAGTCAAAGACTAGATTACTGTTTATGTGTGTCTCCAAGCCCCTGACTATTGCGTCATCTCTTAGGAATGTGTTGTCAATATCATAATTGCTAGGGGTGGATGACTTTCCAAAGGATACTATTATGCATTTCTTGGCATTTACTTTTATTCCATGGATCTGACACCAGT